>NW_023460785.1:8415-14315 GCF_013731165.1 Rhagoletis pomonella | reverse complement strand
TTTTTGCACTCGGTGATTGGTTATGAGTGAAAGTATACGGAAAATTAACTGTTGACGCCGTAATTTGTTTTTCCAGACAAACCTAGTTTTATTAAAATAATAAAACAAAACCGCTGCGAATTGGCTCAAGTTACGATGAATTCTCCTTTTTATCTGACTTTTCTTATTTGACAGTTCAGCAGAGATGCCATTATATTTGTAAAAACATTTACCGCAGGGTCGCATGCGCTACGTAAGTGAAGTGAAGTGAAGCAGCGGATATGTTGTCATAAGCAATTTCCTTACGTTTGCATACGTTCATTAAATGCACCTTTTAAAAATGATGAAATGATCAAATGATCCTAGTTGCAGCCTTGCCAAATTTACGGATTTTTCTGTACAGTACTGATTTGCAGGGGAGAAAATGGCGGAACGGATTCAACGTACGGATTTTTAGCTTTCCGTCAAGATGTACGGATTTTTTGTGTGTTTTTCCATATTTTAAAAAATTACCTATTTTACACATATCCCATAGATTTTTTAAAGTTCCTGAAGCCTATTTCTTAAATTAAAAAATTCGTTATTTTCGTACTTGATGTGTTATATGCTAACAGCTTGACTATTTTTCCCTCGATTGTAATCTTGAGAAGAGGATTTATAGGGCTTAAAAATTATTTATTTATTCATTATTTACAATATATTGGTATACTTCGATTGTTGGGAGGTTTTGTTGCGTAAAATTAAAAAAACTTCAATTTCCTTTATTTTTTTCCAACTTTAATCATCGCTTCAAATATTATACTGTTACTCGGTAGGGTCGACAACCTACCTTAAAAGTTTTGTTACAGGTACATAAACTAAGAACACACTGCTTGTTAAAATGTTCTAGTCAGAAAAATAATAAGGTTGTCTGTGAAACAATCAATAAATATGACTAGTGGGAAGATTTATTGCTATTTGATGTTATTAAAAGTACGATTCCTGTGTTCACCAAACAAATTTGAGACAACGGATTTAGTACGGATTTTTCACCGACCAATTTTTGTCCGTGTACGGATATTAGACTCAAAAACGAACGTCTGGCAGCCCTGATTCGTTGGCATCGTTGTTTGCTCCCCCGCATTGACATTTCTTTAGATAAACTTTTACCTGTTGTAAACGAAATATAAAAACTAAAATAAATGCTATTCTACACTGCCTGCTCAAAATAATTCCAAAAACTATAAAGTATTAAACACCAATAATAACCAGGATGTCTTACCTAGTGAATTTCAGCAACGACACTGCCAAGCAAATTCTTATAGAAATCATACGCACAGTGAATCAGCCCGAGAACTCCAAGAAGCTATCGGAAGCCAAAGCCTCTGCTGGAAAGGAAATGCTACTAATGATGCAGCACGTATTTCCATTGGTTATGCAATTACAGACAGATGTTATCAAAACTTATGGATTCCCAGGAAATCGCGAAGGACTTGTACAATTTTCACAGTTGGTGCGTGAAATGGAACGTGAGGATGTGGAAATTGCAAGATTGCGTAGCCAGATAAGAGCCATATACTTGCCGCCCATAGCTATCAATACCACAAATGATATTTTGATATGAGATCAAGAAATTAGTTAACAAAAGACTGAAATATGATTTGTATTAGGAATAGTGTTAAAGCATAAACAGATGGAAGCGTTGATCCGGATCAACTCGGGAATGAACTGCAGTTGATCCGGATGAAGTCCGAGTTAGTCCAGATCAACGCTTCCGTCTATTTATGCTTTTACTGTGGGCGCACATCCATAATATATAAATGCATTTATGTATTAGATATAAGTATGTAAGTATATTTACACAGAATATGAGTATATCCAGCAAGAAATTAATACATGCATTTTGAAAAAGTTGACAGGGTGAATTGGTTTTGTAAAACTTTTGTATCACAATCCAAAAAAAATTTCAAATCCTGCTATAGTAAAACGCACTAAAATCTATTTAAACTAAATGCCTAAAATATAAGTTTTGTGCAGTATTGTTTTTCTTGAAATGCAAGCAAATTCTACATTAATCAAAATAAATAAACGATGTTTATAGTTGGAAAATAAATAATTTTATATATGTATGTATGTACATTTGACTGCATCACCAAAAAAAGGTGCGGTTTTTCCGCCGGTCCTACAAAATTTATTATATTTGATGACGTTCGCCAAAATATTTCGGAAAAATATTAAGATTTACCTGAGCTGAAGCGATTTGAAAATATCTCCAAAAAGGAGTTCTTTATGAGTAAAAATAGTTTCTTATGGGTCGATTATCGATAGCAATCGAACTTCAGTTGCGTTGCTGGTTGCCAGATTTTCAAATTGCTGCCAGATTTTAAAATTATATACATATACAAAATTAGCTGATGCATAAAAAGTAAGCAATTGCTTTTACTTAAAATTTCATGCCTTTCACTTAAATTTGTTTGAAAAAATCCAGTAAAAGGACTGAAATTTTAAGAAAAAGCATGTGCATATGTTTTATGCTTACGGCCCAATAATATGAAAAGCACCTGTTACATTAGTCGTTTTTGCCGTTGCTGTTACGGTTGTTGTGGCGGTTGCTGTTCTGGTTGCTCCTGCAGCAATTTCTGAAAATGTAGAAAATATTATTTTAATATTTTTGAACATACATATTTACATATGTACATACTATACATAAATATAAGTAACACAAAATTACCTGTTGCATTTTGATGAGCAGCTTCTGCCCAACATTGTCTTGGAATCCTTTCAACTGAAACAGTTTTCGCATGAATCTCCTTTTATAGCCGATGTTATTAAACGGTAAACGAAACGAAATGCATCCAAACATAATTTCCAGCACATGCTCGATATACCGAATAAGAAGTAAGAAAAGCAGACAAATATTCAATAATAAATATTCAAGCTTCCGAAAATACCTGCATATTTACTAGGGCGTTCGATTATTCGACATTTTCCACAACCGCCTTTCGAGTTAAGGCGAATCTTCGTACGTATGCGTGCGTTTGACAGAAAAATTGAATATACAAATTTTTATGGCAACACCTATATGGCAACGCATGAAAATTTAAGAAAGTTGTACGAATTTTAACTTCTAAGTTAAGCTAATGAAGTCCGCCTTTGTTCGAAACAAAGTTACTTGAAAAAAACAGGTCCTTAATTTTTAGATTCAAAAAAGGCGGTATATTTACTTTTAGTCGGAAATGAAAGCCAAAAATTTAATGAAAGTATTAAAACAAACATTCGATCTAGAACAAAATATTTAAAAGTTCTGGGAATAAGTGTTTTTTTTCATTGTTTTGAAAAACCTTAACCTTGCCCTTTTATAAGTATTTTCTAGTGCATTTATTTTAATTAATTGTTTGCTGAAATATCTCCCAATTTTAAATGCGTTTTGAAGAATCATTTCGTGAATCGTATCTGTACTGAAATCAGATTTGGTTGAGTAGAAATACATTTTTTATAGCTACCTTATCGCAAACAATGTCTCAGAAAATGTTTTTTTTTTGCAAAAAATTACTTTAAGCAGCATTTTGTTTAGCGCTTTAACAGAACTTTGTTTAGCTGGCATTTAACAGCACTACATGTAGGAAAATCGAATTGCGGTTTACTCCGCAACAAAACTCCGGTTTATTCCATGTTCGAAAAATCACGATTTCAAAAAGACCACTTAAAAAACTTTGGAAGAATCACCTAAAATCGGCTTGTAAAAACCGGGTCAATCACCCTAATGTTTACATATATAATTATGTGAAAATAGTTTATAAATAATTCCAGTGGAAAGTGACATCTGCGAGTTATCGAGAGAGTGAGATGACGCTTAGCATTCAAAATCAGTGTCCTTTTCTGGCAGATAGAAGCTGAGCGAAATTACACAAAGTAGGGAAACGACATACTAGTGGAAAGTGCACAGCTAACCGGTGCATTTATTTAATAAATTTTCTAATTCAAATGTACTTATAAGTACCTACATACATATTTTTAAAAGCTTTCATATTTAAATATTTCAAAATTACCAATAAAGAATGTGAAAAGAAGCTACTGAAAAGAAGTGTCCCGGCCCTTACTCGGGATGTTAAAATTTATTCGATTAATTTCTAGTTGGCTTCGTACTCCAGAAAGTTGTATCAATTTTAAGACCGGTTACTCCATGTCTGGATAACACTAACTGCAGGTCATCGACTTTACCGACTTCTTTACATGTAACTGGAAGTCGATAACGATGTTAAACCTGTAGTTAGTTTTAACCAGACATTCCTTATCGATGTTGTCGACTGCCTGTTATATGCATGGAGCTGATTATGTCTATAACGATATCAAATATAACATGGTGAAAACGGTCCTTCGCCGTTTTCATATTTTTCATAGTCATATTCGTGGAAATTTCGCATTTGTATTCGTCGTCGTATCCATCTTCGTTTTCTTCTTCATTTACGGCTTCGTATTGGCCTTCGCTTTCACATGAATCTTCGTTGTCGTCATCGTGTTCCGCTTCAACTTCCTCTTGGTATTCGTCGTCCTCGTTGTACTCGCATTCGTATTCGTGTACGCATTCGTATTTGTTTTCCTGATCGGCATCACTTTGGTCGAAACTGTTAAGCTACCATTTTAAATATATGTATATAGGGAAAACTTGAAAGTTAAGGGGGGCTCGAGTCGTCATGTTAGTTTTCCATAACTTATGTATACTTTACCCTCGCTAGTGCAGGTACCTTGTCGTTGGTATGGAGACTTTGCGGAATCACCAATCAGTCCTCTCCAGGTTTGGGGTAACGCGGCAGCTCTTGTAGCTTCTACGATAACATCTTTCCATTTTAGGGCTGGGGGAACAGCGACCAAGAACTGCCATCATCTAATCCAGGATGTTATGCAACACCGTGGTTATTAGACGGTTTGCAGCGAGGAGGATGTAATCCGGGCGTATTCGAACGCATCCTGATGAGATCCCTTATGCCATTGAAAGTGCTGAGCTCGCCTCGCCAAAAAAACCAATTCAGCTAAAACAACAACGGCATCTGCGGCATCAGAAGCAGTTAGCTCCAGCTACAACAACAACACCTGGCACAGCAGCACAAACAGTCACACTAGTGACTGATGGCAACACGCTAAGAAGCGCGAAGGGCCCAAGGCGCAAGTACAGCTTTCTGGAGCATTTAACAGCCGAGGAGGCAGCACTCTTTATCGAATACGCCAGGAAAGATGTGCAGCCAGGTCCTAGTAAGGCGTCCATCGAAGGACACATCGCAAATCCAGCATTATTTACCTGCCCAGCAAGATAGGGTGCACCACCAGTCTGGCAGCTAACTTTCAGGCACAGAGTCACCGCACGAAAAGTCTGCCCCGCTCAAAGAGTCCGCTGCGCTCTAACAGCCGTTCCGGCAGCAGACACCGCGAGGAGTTGAACAGACACCACAGATAGCCTAGAAGCAACGACTAGGGAGCCTCGAAGGAGACAGGTGGGCAGAAACAAAAGAGGGAGGAGCACCGTAGGAGGCCAGATGTCGCTCGCTAACTCTGCCGGGTCAGCCGGGATCCCTTGACGACTAGCTCCGCGTGGTCCTAAGCGCAACCTGTTAAACTCCAGGCGAAGGCAGAGTCAGGGCAGTCGAAATGCGGAAGAGCGGGCTCAACCAATACACTGAAAATAAAATTTCGTAAAAGTGCTACGAAAATCTTTCGTAGTGTAAGCTTTTGTACAATGTACGAAACTTTCGTTCATAATACGAACACATTTTTCACAACGAAACAAGATTTTACGAACCATTAGTAAATATAACGAAAGGACTTTCGTAAGGCATTTTTTCAGTACAATTTACGAAATCATACGTTTATTTTACGAAACACATTCGTAAATTACTGAAAAAATCTCTGTACGAATAATTTTGTATATTGTAGGAAGGCATTCGTAA
>NW_023460785.1:1953-8315 GCF_013731165.1 Rhagoletis pomonella | reverse complement strand
TGAATGAAATCTATCAGACACATCCATCAAGAATAGCCAGAAATGTATCACATAGATCAACTAAGTTGGCAGCAGGGCGAGCTTTCTGGAAGTGAAGGGAATTGCAGTCAGTCTAGCTCTCTCTGCTTCTTACATGTTTCACCTCAAACCCCAGCCGTTGCCATGCGTGGATGCCTTATGGCGACTGATGCAATGAAGCAAACGAGAAAACATAAAGAAATATGTGTAGTAAATATTTCCTTGTCCCTACCACACGTGAAATAAAATACATACATAGTATATATGTATGTATAGGAAACTTAAAAAATTTAGCAAATGTGCCAATTCGACAAATGAAATAACCGCAGCGTGCTGAAAATTTGAAAATGTGCAAAGCAAATTGAAAAGTTGCAAAGAAAACAATGTTTCGCTTCCGTTTCGAGTGCGGCCAAGAAACTCCTTCAAGCATAGATGTATGAATGTATGTAGTTCCAAACTATTTTTTAACCTTAGTATACGAGGGATGCTTTTTATTTTTTGTGAATGTAGATGAAAGAACATCTAACAGCCAGTTTCACCAGATTCATTTAAGAGAAAATTACTTTGATTTTCGAATTTTCGGTGTCACCAATCCATTTCAATTTGTTTTTAATTTTGACCTATGCTCCCCACTTAAATAAAAGTTAAATCGGAATCTCCAAACTCATTTAAGTGGAAATTAACTTTAATTTATTTATTTATTTATTTCTAATTAAAATATTTTCAGTTTCTATAAGCTCTTTATTTAAGTGAGTAAAAAGTGGTTGTAAAACAGACTTGGCCAACGAAAGCTTTCATTTGTACTGAGAGCTTTTGAAAGCTTTGGCATGCTGTGTTGTAAAAGCAGAGAACGTCTATAATTAAATTTATATATATAAAAATTATAAACCTTCTCTGGCAGGGCTGGTATACAAGTAAGCAGCATATACCCAAAATTGTGGCGTGTGTTTTTTTTTTTTGTCAGCTGATTAAGCGCGTAACATCTCTGAGTGTGGTTATGCTGATTTAATTTTTATTTAAGTGAAGAGCAAATGTCATTTAAATCAAAATTAGAACCAAATTTAAATTGATTGGTGAAAGCAAAAACTCGAAAATTAAAGTAATTTTCACTTAAATGAATCTGGTGAAACACAGCCTTAGAGCAGAGCTAGCAAAATGGTATAGAAATGCTTTTTTTCACCATATTGTTGGCAAAGGGAGCTTTTTTGCCTCACGTGCCAGAATAAAGAAAATATTTCAAACTATCTTAACTGCTGTCTTTTAATTGTATTACAAAAACACTATCTTAAGCCCTGTATGCAGCTCTCAAGAAAAGCAAAAACTCCATATAAAATGACGTACAAGAAATGGCAAAGAAATTTTCTTGAGTCAAATTTCCTTAAGGCAGTACGCAGTTCTTAAGAAATTTACTACGCTTTCTACTACGGTTTTCTAAAGTTTTTTGTGAAAAAAGAGCACAAGGCAACCCATGTTTGCAACAGAAATATATGCCCGTTCCATTATTTCTTGAGGAAAGAGTGAGGCAACAGGCTGTGAAGTATCAAAAATGTCAAAATTCCTTGAACACACACGCGAAATAATGCAAATTTTTTCTTGAGCATTTTCTTGAGAGCTGCATACAGGGCTTTAACCAGAATTGCCCTGTAGAATTGCCTAGTTCCCAAAAATACAAAAATATGGTGCAACCCACGTACTTATGCACTCAGTCTGATTTGTTGGTGTGCGCTTTTAATTTTTTTCTTTCTTTTATTTTAATGTTTTTTCTTTTACTTCAGCTGTTATTTTCGCTGGCGTGTCACTTGAAAATTTCTACATTTCATGGTATGCTCGAAATTTTTTAGTTTTCTATTTTCTTCTCTATAGTTATTGTGTGTATGCTTTGTTGTTCCTTCCGTCCGCATTGCCATTGTTGGCATTATTGTTACTTTCGCGTTTCCGCATTTCTCCAAAATGTTAGTGCAGCGAAGTTTTGAAATGTTGCTGTTTTTTTTTAGTATTTGTGTATTTTTAGTGTTGCTGCTAAAGATTTTGATATATTTTAATGCACTGTGAAAAATTTTACTTCAAAAATTTTAAATCTGTTCCCAATTTTTTACTTTTTGAACTTTCAGGGAAGATAAAGTGTCCCTCCAAGAAGTGTTGTCTCCCACTTAAAACAACCACAAATCTTCACAACTAATGCAGCTCAGTAGGGTATCTTAGATTAAGGGGATGAAAACTGTGGGATCAGAGGGAATATGAGCAACCGCAGCGATCTTGAGTGAACGTAAAAGAGGACGGCAGAACGGGTTCAAGGCCGACTTAGACTTCTGCAATATCACATAACGCCCTGCAGCGATGTCCACCGCAGGATTTTTTATATGATTTCCAACTGGGGAAGAATGATGCGGTGGCCAACCAACGAAAAATTATGGTATTCCTGCACCGATGGATCAAAGGTGGAAAATGCGGTTGTCGCAAGCCTCTAATAGAAGGATCTGCAGATCAGCAGTTTGATTCTATAAATCGCCACGCTAAATTTCAGTCGCTAAAAATCTCCAACAGAATAAAGCTTGTGCCTAAAAATATACAACGCATCCAGGGAAACATAAAATATCCATATTTAGCGCAGCGTTTTCTAGAATGCCACCACTGGTAATTATATCGCAGTTCCGTAGACAGCAGTGTTTCTCAAGCGGAGATCTTTACCAGAAAAAGTAAGTCCCTATCAGATAACCGGCCAGCCGAACGGCATTGAAAGCATTAGGATACACAATAATGGAGTCAATAACTGTTCTAAAATGTCGCGCACATTTGAGAGAAACACTGGGTGCTAGGCATACACAGCGGTATCAAAGGGAATGCAATAATAATAATAAATGGTTAGACACGGTCCAGAAATGAAATTCACCGGTCTTAGGGTCTGAATCCTGAATTGATCCACTGGATATATACACCGGCATTGTGAGCTTTATGTCCAACATTTCTATGGTTGCTGTGAGCGGCCGCGTTAAAAAATCGACCGCTGTATCTTGAGTGCCACTGCTTGTCTTCTCTTAACCAGGCTGAGGATTATGAAATGGCTTATGTATATCCGTACAATGCAGTATCTGAGAAGCACCTCACTCTCAATTATCACGCAAGAGGAGTTGTGGAAAGCCTTTCTTTAGCTGCCAGCCATCGAAAAGAGAGGTTAGTGTTGTTAACACGAAGCAGCGTAGGTAGTTTTTGGGTCACCACCGCTCAAAAAACATATTAAAACTGAAATTAGACGATCTCCCACCTGACGCTGTTATTGTTCTACCAGGCTGTAATTTATATATAGGGCATTTCCGACACGGCAAATGTTGAGGATTTTTATGGGTAATAATCACACAACTTTTCCAAATATTCAGCATTCGCCTCCTCTAGGTGGCAGCACTACTAAGCTCTTATGGGGATGCATGTATATATAAATCTGCTCGCATGGCCAAGAATATAGCAAAGCCTTCTCGTCTGTATGGGTAAACTTTGAAATTGTGGACGGAACCATAAGTAAGGTGAGGCAGCTTGACAGACATAGGGTTTTAGGACATAGAAATTTTAGGCGGAATGAATAATCTAACACAAAATGTTCTCAGACACCTAACAGAATGGCAAGACTAGAATTCTTTTGATGCTTGGCATAAGAATTATTCACTATTATTAGCCTACTCACGTTATTCATTCCCTTCAACCACACCTCAACATAATTGTTGCTTGAGTTTCATACACTTTAGCAACCTCAGAGGGAGGGGTTGGTCAGTCGTTCCCGACCACTTAAATAGAAAATACAAAGCTAATTGATTTTACTTCTAAGTAACTGAACTATTAACATCTACAACCAGCTCCTGAAGGATTCGGATGAAGATAGCCCCGACTTTGTTTTACTTAAATGGGGTCAAAGCCTTACGCATTCTTTTAAAATGGTGGTAAATAAAAGAACGCTTGCTGCTTTAGCTATACCAGTCACCTCTGGAAGCCGCTTCGGTCAGTTGAAAGCCAGTGAGGGGAAAAATATGCGGGCACACCAAATGGCGCACCAAATACTGCCTACTATAGATACATCGTGAATACGCGCTATCCAATTTTTCAGCAAGGTCTTGATCCAGAAATCCTTAATCTGCGCTGAAATCAAAGCCCATTTTGATACCAGTTGCACAACCAATTTCAAATTATGCCGTCTTTTGCAATATAACCACATATGAATGTACAATACTTTCTGCGAGTGTATTGCACTTTTGCATAATGCGCCCTCTAAAAAATTTCAAAAAATTAATACAAAAAACTTCGAAAAACCGCAGTTTAAACAGCGAACCAAGCGCCAGTGCTGCATGGTCCTTGACATTCGCCGCCACTCATAAATCACGAATTCCACTCTGAGCCATTTAACTTTTCAAGTTAGTTGCGCTAAACAAAACAGCCAGAAGAGTAACAAAAATAAAAACAACAACAAACTAAAGCCGATAAAGTTTCAACAAAAACAGGAAACTAACAAATGCAAAACACGAAACAAGTTAAGGCAACAAATAAAATAAAAATAAAAACAAAAATTTGGGAAAGTAGAACTCCTTAAGGAAATCACAGCAAATGGCAAGACATGGCATACGAGTTATTATCGTGCGTGCGCGGCTTGCCCAGCAGAGTAGGTGGGCAGCATGAATATTCGCTACGAACAACAAAATTATTACTCATACGCCCTCGCGTACTTTTATACATACTCATATGTATGTATGTAGGTATGCCATCTTTCGTTATGTGTTTGTGTACACTTTCCCTGCAAACCATTTTTTCAGAGTATTCTGAATCGTAAAGAGTTTTTAAAGAATTCGGAAAGATCCCATCCGATTTTTTGCAGAATTTTCTAAAATGAAATAAATTACGCACTCTTCCATTCTTTTACGAAATTTCGGAAGAAAATCGGTAAAGAAATGAAAATAATGCTGCTATATGAAGAATTTCTTGCAGACTTTTTTCAGAATTTTCTTTATTTTTCGTACAGAAATTTCTTTACGAGTTCGTGTCAACCACTTCATATAATTTTCTTTGAAGATTCGGAAAAAAATCGTTACAGAAATCAGATACTCCTAAAGATTTCGTTAAGATTTCGGGAACTTTGGTTTGCAGGGTTTATGATGCCCTTTGTCATTTGCCATATGTTCTTTAATTTCTTTCTGTCCTATTTGACTACGCTCATCCTTTTTTGTCCTTCGATTCACATTTCGTATTTCATTTTCCTGCTCAATTAATAAGTAATTTCCCGTCCATATTCATTTCCTTCCTGTTTTTCGCTGGCTTGGCATTTTTCAATATTTAAATCCTGATTCCAATAATGAAGGTAGTAGAAGCAAAAAAAACAAGTAAGAGCAGCGCTGTCTTCGGCTATGCCGAAGGCTTCATACCTTTCATGAACATCTGCAAATTTTAGTTTGACAGATTACTGATTTTGAATACATCTGCATACATCGATAGAGGAGTTACATACTTATATAAAAAATCGCATCTAAACAATCAGAGGTATGGAAGATATACTTTATATGGCACCAATCTAAGTGATTTTCACTGCTATGTGATCGGTATGTAAACTGGCAACACAATTTATTGGGTTTAGTTTCCTACATAAAGGAGATATATGGCAAAAACTGGTATCTGAACAATCAGTGCTATAGGAGATAAAGCTTATACAGCATAGATTTTGATGATTTTCCCAGTAGACTTTGTATTATTATTTATAAAATATCTTACGAAATTTATCGGTTTTAGCTGTTCAAATAAAGAAGTTTTACAGTAAAATCCCATATCTGAACAATCAGATGTATGGAAGATATATGTTGTAGTCATCCGATCCTTGTTATTTTCACTGTAAGTATTCTGTTAATAATGAGTGAAAATGGTGCGAAATTTCATGTTCCTAGCTGCATAAATGTAGAAGTTATGATAAAAGACCTCATATCTAAACAATCAGTTGTATGGGGTCTGCCGGTTATAGTGACCTGATCTTTGTTATTTTCACTGTAAGTCTTCTGTTGATAATGAGTGAAAACAGCCCGGAATTTCATGTTCCTAGCTATATAAATGGAGGAGTTATAACGAAAAATTGTATATCTGAACAATCAGTTGTATGGGAGCTATAGGTTATAGTGACCCGATCTTTGTAATTTTCACTGTAAGTATTCTGTTGATAATGCAAGTACTGCAAAATTTCATGTTCGTAGCTGCATAAATGGAGAAGTTATAACGAAAAATCTCATATCTGAACAATCAGTTGTTTTGGATTTCAGTGGTTATAATAAAACAATAAAATAGTTTTAATATAATTTAATGAGAAAATAAAAAACGTGTTGTTA
>NW_023460785.1:0-1943 GCF_013731165.1 Rhagoletis pomonella | reverse complement strand
GTGTATATAAGCCGATAGGCGGCGCTGTTGAATAATAAAGACGTGAAGTAATTTAAATCCAACAAGTTGTATGGGAGCTATATGTTATAGTGGTCCGATTCTTTCGGTTCCGACAAATGATTAATACATTATAAAAATACACCCACCTACCAAATTTGATACGGATATCTCGAAAACTGAGAGACTAGATTGCATACAAACAGACGGACTGACGGACAGACGGACAGACGGACAGACGGACATGGCTAAATCAACTCAGCTCGACGTTCTGATCATATAAGTATACATTTTAATGGGTCTATCTCTTTTTGTTCTGGTACTTACAAACATCGGACCAAAGTTATAATACCATTTCATGCTCATGAAAGGTATAAAAATGAAGGAGAAGAAGCATGATAATGGCGCGAGACTGTCCCAGCTGAATTCAGGAAACATACTATATGGATGTACGTATGTATGTGTGCTTATTTCTATGCACATTTATATGTACATATGAGGAGTCAGATATGGGCACATACCTTTATACACATGCATACATTCATACCTTCATTTGGCGAAGGAAATTATTTTGCTGCTGTGACAGTTTTTCCATTTGTATTGCACTTACGCGGAGATACGTATACAAGTATTTACTCCAGCGTTTGTGTATGTATATGCGTGTTGGCTTTTCTTTTGCATACTTGCAGGTTCATTTTTACAACGATAATGGTTTTTCCATGTCACAAACGCCGCTGAAATGAAACGTAATGCCATGCTTTGCCATGCCGCGCCTGCTGCTGAATATTTTTTGCATACAGGCATTCACCGTATGTACATACATATGTTTGTGTCCTGCACTCAACTCACCCGCATACAAAAGGCTATAAATATTGTTTTTGTTTGGTTGTCATTCGTATGCTCGCAATGTATTTACGTTATCCTGAGTACATATTTGCATGCCAGTAGCCTTCCCGACATCACTTAATGCGCTAGCGATAATGATAGTCAACTTACGCATTGTCGGTGACTTCGTTGCAGGCAACATACTCGTACGCCTCAAAGAAAATGTCAAATTGGAAATTTACATATGGCAAAATTCATTGATTATGTGGGCTGCCGCCGGCTTTCTTCCCGAGTAGTTGTGGCGGCGGTGAAGTCAGCTGGCCAAAGAAAACAGTTTTCTTTCCTCGATGCGTTTTTTGGAAGTTTAATACGTTCATACATACATACATAAACAAAGGTATACCAATACCACCCGCCTACCCCTTCTAAAATGGAGGAAACTGTTTTTTTATTGGAAAATCCAAAAATACGAACACTATCTTTTTTTTTTTGGTCGTATCAGCGACTTACGCTTTCGACCGGCAGTAGGTTAAACAACGTAAACTTCATCCTTTTAAATGGGTCTTACATGTTTTTACTCTAGAATAACCTGTTTTCAGAGAAATACCTTTTTCAACTTCTAAATGAAAATTCAAAAATCTGAATTTCATTTCTGGTGGTGCCATTGCACGTGAATGTCGTCCCCTGGTAGGTAGACTCGTCGCGCTGCAACCAGGTCCTGTGTTAATAACACTATAATGCAAAAATAGTCAATATTTTTCTTTACTGTTGCTGTTTCCCGCTTATCTGCCTTGCGGCAGGCGCGAGTTGATATACCTACACTGAAAATAAAAACTGCGTATATATAACGAAATTTTTCGTCATTTTGAGCCACGAAAGTTTTCGTTGATTGTACAAAACCGTTTTCGTACATACTACGAAAATATGAGACATCTGATCTTAAGTACATTTTACAAATGTATTCGTACTATTTACTAACGAATTTCGTAATTTTACAAAAGAATTTCGTACTATTCCTTTATTTTTTTACGAACTTTTTGTAAAATGCACAAAAATAATTCGTATATTTACCGGAATTATTTTTGTAAAATCGGCGCTTGTTTCGTAGAATGTACGATTGT
>NW_023460784.1:17512-32195 GCF_013731165.1 Rhagoletis pomonella | reverse complement strand
TGGGCAACTCTCAACTTTTGCCCGCTTTGGCAATCAGCTGTCTACATTGCATTTAATGACGAAAATAGGGTAGATAGGAATTTTTATTGCTATTATTAATGCATATTATTATATTGTTATCTATTTTACAGATAAAAAATATGGAGGAAAAGGAGAACGCAAAAGCTGTCAAAGAGTTTATTGTAGCATACCTTCTGCGTTTCACGCTTTGTGGTCAAAGTTTGAACTGTCAAGCAAAGCGAGGAAAGTTGTGTGTGCCCTTTATGCGCCGCTAGCAGCCGGTCAGTTTGGGGTTGTACTTCATGCTGTAAGCATCACGTGCGCGCGCTGTTTTGCTGAGTACACACATACAGATACAAAAAAATTGCGCTTGTGTTGGGAGCTCTGCCAACGCTGTGCACCACTGATGTATATAAATATATATGTATGCATTACATACGCACGATCCAGAAAATAAAGGTCGCGTCATTCACGGACCGCTAACCCTCTCTTCGTCGATTTGACAGCATCCACCTAATCGCTGACGTCATAAAATACTTTTGTTTACATTCCCTGTTGCCACCTTCATGCCTTTCGCACCAAATTTAGTTGGTATTCAAAACGCGAAAATTTTTGAGTTTGGTGCTTTTTGTTACATTTTTGTAAAGTTGCTTACCACACTTACGATTGCTATAAATTTTGCTTCCATTTTTTTTAAATTTTCTAATTTGAAGTCTTCAAACTAAAAACAAAAGCACCAAAATCGCACCAAGCACAAAACTCAAAAATTATCTTGTTTTGAATACCCACTAAATTTGGTGCTAAAAGCATCAACTTGGCAACCGTGAATGTAAACAAAAGTATATTATGACGTCAGCGATTGGGTGGATGCTGTCAAATCGACGAAGAGAGGGTTAGCGGTCCGCGAATGGCGCGACCTTCCTTTTCTGGATCGTGTATACTATCTATATCTTCCTTCTCACTCATGTAACGTTTTCAGTTTTAAAAATTTCACTCTCAATTTTTGCGATACCGCCGCCTAAGAAGTTTCACTTCAAAAATTAAATGTTAAAGAAAGAAAAAATATTAAGTTGTGCTTCCATTTTTCATTTTCCGATTTAAATTTTGATGCATTTTTAGCTGCATTTTTACTTCAGTGCTGCCATTGTGTGCGAAATTGTATGAAATGGAAAAAGGCATTTCGTAAGAAGCAACACTGTGCTCGCCAATCAGCAAACAGAGCGTAACCACTTCTCACCAATCACCGAAATTTTTCTCTTTTGATTGCCAATTAAAATTGGTGGCATAACCACGGCCTTACGCTGCAAGATTCGTTTCGTTACAACATAATAATCTTGTTACTCGCATCTTCCGTATACGCACCATCAACGTGAATCAATACAACACAACATATCGATGGCTGAGTGGAAGATCGACCTATCTCGGCTGCCAGTTCGAAAACGCTCTATCTCAAAAAACTATTCAAGAACGCCCTATTTCAGAATTTTATTGAAAAACACCTTCAGGGCTATCACAGAATCCATCGTAGCTTCGATTTTCGTGATATCTACGAAAGTGCTATCACAGAATCCGAATGGCTACGAACGTAAATTCGAAATTCGTAGAGAGCCTTCATTGAATCCGTTCGTAATGAAGATTCGTACAGATACTCTACGACGAGATTATGCTCTCGGAACAAAATTTAAAATCACTCAATCTTAAAAATAGTGGAAGAAAGCTGCATTATTTTTAATATTAAATATTTATTGTACTCCAAATTTGTTATAGTTTGATATAATGCCATATATTTGTGTAAACGTAGACGTAAAATTCCAATCTATACATACATACATATGTACATACACGCATTCATCTGCTAGACGCTATTTAATGAATTAATATCTTGCATTAATCGAGGAAATAATAGTTTAGCAACAATTTATTAGGAAATAAACCTAATTACTTTAATATCATAAAAATTTATTAAAAAAAAAAATTCTATTTAAAATAATAAAATCTAAGCTAAAAATAAACTAAAAAAAAAATATTTATTAAAAAAATAAACAAAAACTAAATAAAAAAATCTCCACTGCCCCACGACTCGGACTCGAACTCAGCTCTCTCAATTGGCAGTCTAGTACTTTGCACACTCGGCCATTGCGCCTGATTGAACAGCGTGAGCAAAATGACATACATAAATGTCTGTTGTTTCCTTTGCACTAACTGATTTCGAATCAGCATTCGAAGCTGGCAACGATATTTTCGAGTTCACTCGGATTCAGTGATAGCAATATTTTCGTATTCGTAGCGGGCATTTGAATTCGTAGATTTTCTACGATGGATTCCGTGATAGCCCTGCTTATCTCAAAATTCGGTTCAAAAACGCCCTATCGCACTTGAAAATGTATTGAAAATATGCTGATATAGGGCGTTTTTGAATCGGCAGCTGAGATAGGGCGTTTTTGAAACAAATTCTGAAATATGGCGTTCTTGAAAAGTTTTTTGAGATAGAATGTTTTCGAACTGGCTGCCGAGATAGGTCGATCTTCCACTCAGCCGTCGATATTATGCGGTAACGAAACTGTTTTTCGTATCGATACTAATGTGTGTTGCGGGTATATGTACGTACATACAAGCATGATTCGTGTGAGGTACAAGCTAGAGATGGGCACGGGCCGGGCTTTTGGCAGGGGCCCGACGGGGTACGGGCCGGAATATTTGCTGTCAGCACGAACTCGTGCGGGACTGGGCCTTCAGTATAATTTCAAAAAAGCCCGTTGCTAATACTAAAAATTTAGATGAGCTTTTGTTTTTATACAAAAAAAAATAGTACATATTTAAAACTCTTTTGATAAGAGAAAAGCAAAAAAAGAAATATTTGGAAACCGATAGCAAATATATGATACTTAGTAGTTTTGTTTACATACATATCTGTACATAAAATACTTTCCACTTTTTCTACTTCCCAGAAAATATATTATAAAAATCTACAATAAAAGTTGGCTCTTTATTTCCGGGCTGGGGCGTGTCCCGTCGTGCCGGTCCGGGCCGGGCCCCACTAAAATTCTTAACGTGCGGGCATATGCGTGTTTTTGAAAGTTGATTTTGCACTCGTGCCGGGCCGGGCCTGAAAATTTCGGCCCGTGCTCATCTCTAGTACAAGCAGTGTTGTTGTTTTAGCCCTTTGGTGGCTAGATTTAGCTACCACATACTTTTTTTGGCCACATAAATTTAAAATTGCCCCTAGCCCTTTTTTAGCCCTTTGGAGAATTTATTTATAGTTGGCATGAAAAAGTTGTATATGCTTAATTTGATCTCTTTTTTTTCATTTATGTAAGAGATAAGTTTTTAAACTAAGAAAGACTTATATATATACATATATGTATTGTATATTCTTTACGTTTTTATACATACATACTGTAAAAGTGTTAGGGCTGTTAACTTATCTCTTAACGATTTAACTATAGTTTAAAATAGATAAGTGTATGGACCTTAATATGCTTACTTTGTTAAATGGCCCATCAAGTCGATTGACCGTGTTCCTCTTGTTCTTGTCATGTGATTGTACCAGCTGCTGGTGCGACTTCAAAAACTATTTGAAAATTTTATGATTGTACCAGCGTGATGGTGTCGTGAGTGGTGAAATTAGCTCAATTTTCTAAGTAAAAAGTATTTTGCACTATATGAGTCAAAGCCGTGTTTGTGGAAGATTAAATTCTCGATATTGCAGTTGTGAATTAAAAAAAAAAAAACAATGTTTAACAAAAGATGACAGGTAACAAGTTCAACGGAAATAAGGTCAATTGACTTTATTTCCCACCCTGGTGCGAAATAAAGTCAATTGACATTATTGCCTTTTCAAAAGCGAAATAAATAAAGTCAACAAAAATTGGTAAATTAAGTCATTGACGCTATTTCCTTATTCCAATGGAAATAGCGTCAACAATGTTTAAAGTATGTCGATTCATAGAAAAATAAAGTCTATTGACATTATTGCCTTTTCAAAAGCGAAATAAATAAAGTCAACAAAAATTTGTAAATTAAGTCATTGACGCTATTTCCTTATTCCAATGGAAATAGCGTCAACAATGTTTAAAGTATGTCGATTCATAGAAAAATAAAGTCAATTGACATTATTGCCTTTTCAAAAGCGAAATAAAGTCAACAAAAATTTTGTAAATTAAGTCATTGACGCTATTTCCTTATTCCAATGGAAATAGCGTCAACAATGTTTAAAGTATGTCGATTCATAGAAAAAAATGTTGTTCTTACAATAAACATTGCCCCGTAAAAGTGGTTTGTTAGTAGATGAAAAAGGTTATTGCCAAATCCTCAGTGTTGTGATATTAATCCACACACAATCATGAACTACCACCAATTGATTTTATTAAAAAAATTTAAATTACGAATATGTAAAAACACGATGCGAAAGACTAAACGCCTGCGCACAGCTGGAATACGAGAAATATTTGAAGAAAGAGTGTAGAAATTATCCATAACTTACAAAACATGTTTCGTTTCCACAAAAATAAAGCGAACACTATTAACTTGAAGAAACAGTCCTTGTCCAAAACTCTGCAGGAACACTGAAAGAATTCTGTGTTTTAAATTAGCATATTTCGAACGAATTCGGAAAGTCTAAGGTGGAAAAGAAACCAACCTTTCTATAAGGAAGCAATTATAGAAAAAGAATTTTCTTACACTGTATTCATGTCTCCGCCATCAATTTGTGACGACATCATTTAAAAGCAGCTAAGGAGAACGACGACACTATTTATTAGATAGCACATTCAACGAGCAATGTGCCAAAATGCAGGTATAAACAATTATTGATTATTTAATATCGGAACCGAGATCATGTAAGTTAATTGATTGGTTTTTACACACTTTTGAAACACAAATTATATGCTTTTTTTTTGCAGACAAGTTGTTGCCAAAACACGGCAGATATCTTCCAATCAGGGCTGCCAACTATCCTTAGTTATGAGGTGCCATATTGAGGATAAAAAAGTGCCAAAATGTGCCAAATAGAAAAATAAAAGTGCCAAAAAAGGTGTCATTCCTTTTAGTCATTCACATTTAGCAATAAAATAAGGCCACATTTTCAAAACAAAAGTGCAATGATAAAATAAGATAAACCAGTTGAATAGCCTTTATAAATTAGAAAATTTTAGTTGAGAAAAAGAAGTGCATGCAAAGGGTTTCACAAAAATGAATTGAAATGTTATTTTTTTTTTACAAAAGTGCCATTTTGGCACTTTGTGCCAAATTGAAAAATTAAGTGCCATTTGAAGTAAAATAGGGACAAATGGCACGGTTTGAGCCAAGTTGGCATCCCTGCTTCCAATATAAAAATGTGAAATTTCGAGGGTTTGAATTCATTAATACCCTCTATCTGCAATTTGCACAAAAACTAATTTGTGATTTTACAAACCATCTGGGACTTATTATCTGTAGTTATATAAGATAACATTAATATCACCGATGACAGTTAAAGCTTAGGTGGATTTTAATATCAGAATCTCATCTTTGTGAAAAGTGTGCAGATAGAGGGTATTATTGAATATAAGCCGTCGATGTTTAAAATATATAAACTTTATTTCAACGTATACAAAAAATAAATCTACCTGCGTTACCGGACGGCGGGAGACCGGGAAGGGGGGGCCGGGGGGCCGCGGTGTAGGGTGACGTGGTGTTCGCGCCGGTCGCGCGGGGTACGCGGGGCGCGGTGTGGCGCGCTGACGCGGGCCGCCGCGAAGCTAAGCAAATTTAATGATTGAAAGAAAAACAATGTCAATGGATTTTATTTCGTTTTTAAAAGGGTAGTAATGTCAATTGACTTTATTTCGCACCAGGGTGGGAAATAAAGTCAATTGACCTTATTTCCGTTGATCTTATTACCTGTCACCTAACAAAAGGGTAGAAAAATTACGAAATTTCGGCTCTAATCATTTTGATCTTTTCTCGACCTCATTTCTAAAGAAATAAATATTGTACCAGCATGCTGGTAAGTTATATGCTTCGAGCCTGATGGTACAATCAGTTGATGGAACCGAGAAAGCTGGTGTCGTATATTTCCCCTTTTATACAAAACGGTTTTTGGTTGGATAAAATATTTGCTTTTTTCCAGAGTTCATTGTTTTTCTATAACATTACTTATTGAAAATGTTTGCGTGTATGCATATATATGTATATGTAAGTAAAAAATTTTAGCTACCATTTTTAGCCACAATGACTTTTTTTAGCTCTTTTTTAGCCCTTTTTTTAAAAGGAATTTGGCTACCATTAAAAATGATTCGCGACAACACTGGGTACAAGTGCTTGATTGTATCAAATTGTTCGAATCGATGCAAAAATATGTTGCGTGTATACATATGTATATATGTAGATGTATGCATATGTACGAACGAACATTTCCTTACGCTGCAAGATTTGCTGCGATGATTCTTGTGAGGTACAAGTGCTTGTATCAAAAGTAACGATACGAAAGATACGGGTGTTGATTAGGTTAGTAACGAATACATACGGGTGTTCAAATTTTCGTTACTTTTACAGCTCTAATCCCCGCCAAACTGATACGGCTGTGTAAAATGACGTTGGGCAATACTACCAGCTCCGTCAGAATTGGGAAAGTTCTCTCCGAGCCGTTCGCCACCAAACGCTTTAGCCAGGGCGACTCTTTAATCTGATGTTGGAGAAGATAATAAGGGCTGCAGAACTGAACCGCTCAGGAACAATTTACTACAAGCGAGCGTTTACTTCTTAAGTGCGAAAAACGAAATCAAGTAATATACATATTAGCATAAATGAATATACCAGCATAAAAAATCTGCATACTCAAAATGTTCAATACGTCCTCATATTTATACATACCTATATATATAATTTAAGAGAAGATATTTCGCTGCAAAGCAATGATTATAAATTATTAGTTTACCTTACAAAATTGCGGAGGAATATTACAGAGTATACGGAAAAAAGTTTATTTTTGACATTTTTTATTTTGAATAACGTCTGGTCCGGCTATTTGGTTTACTTTACAGGTATGTAGAGCTATGAATATAAAAAATACATCAGGGTTTAGTTGAGATATTCGCTTTTGACCACTATTTTTGTACATTTCCCAGTACTGCAAAGCTTTTGACTGCCATTCAACTGGGAGTGGCCCGCGTGCACTGGGTTTGGGTCCCGCCACGTTAAAACCCTGCCCAATAAAAAAAAAACACATGCCTCGGATGATACCCCCTTCTTTTGATGACGATCACGGCAAACATAGGAAGGACTATGATTTTAGGGTATGCACTTGAAATATCCCAACCCTTAATCGGGATGGTGCCTCTGCCCGGCTGGTTAATGTCATAGGGAAAATAAAGGCTGACATCACCGCCATCCACGAAATGCGACGGACGGGGTGAGGAAGGTGCGTGGAGCCTTGCGACGTCTACTACAGTTGCCACGTAAAGGAGTGCAATTCGGTGTTGGATTTGTGGTGGGAGAGAGACCGGCGTTCACTCTAGTGGACGAAAGTCTAGCCACAATCCGCATCAAAGCGAGATTCTTCAACATCTCATTCATATGTGCCAATGCCCCGATGGAAGACAGGGACGAGGCATCCAAGGCTCTCTTAGCTTAGAGCGTAAATATTAGCTGGAGGTGACCGACTTCGCCGGGGCCCGAAACTTGGCAGTATGTATTACTGGGTTCTAGCATAGAAAGATCCATCAAGCTACATGTATGTCTCCATATCGAAAAACGGGAAACCAAATCGAGGATGTTGTGATAGACGGAAGGCATGCTTCCATGTTTTAGATGTACATACGTACACTCCGAGGGCCAAACATCGACTCGCACTACTATATTGATGCATCCAATATACGATCCAACCTCGGAGCAGCAAAAAAAAAGGCCCCAACAATCCAAAGAAAGTTCAATGTCGAAAAGCTGCAATCAAAACAGACGGCCAATGGCTTCGGCGCTCGACCCTCACACCTGCTATGAGAGAGCACTCTTTAACGAACCGACTTGCGCGATCAGTGGAACCACATTTCCCGCCCATTACTGGTACGATGAGGAGTGTGAGAACATGCTTGAAATACTGGCCGACCGAAAAAACACCCGAAATTTTTAGCAGAGAGTTGAGCGACTTACGAAAGGTTTCAAGACTCTTGTAGGAACAACCATGGCGACCTAGTGACCGATGTCCAGAAAGTACTCAGATTATGGAGGGAACACTTTTCGGCCCTTGTGAATGGCAGAAGCACTGAGAGAAGTGGAGAAGACGAACCCGAAGTCCCAGTCGATGCCGATGGAGTCGATATCCCAGCGCCTGACTATGACGAAAAGTACCAAAGCTGCTTGACCTGACTGCCTGTCAGCTGAGCTATTTAATTACGATGGCAAGGAGGTAATAAGGTGCATGCCCGACGACTGAAATTCAAGTGCGCTCTTGATCGACGATGGAGTCGATATCCCAGCGCCTGACTATGACGAAAAGTATCAAAGCTGCTTGAGCTGACGGCCTGTCAACTGAGCTATTTAATTACGATGGCAAGGAGGTAATAAGGTGCATGCCCGACGACTGGAATTCAAGTGCGCTCTGCCCAATCCACAAGAAAGGCGACCGCGCCATGCATGCCAACTACTGTGGGATAAGGCTTCTAAGCATAGGTTGCAAGGTCTTATCGAATGTATTGTCTACCATAGACCAGGTATTCACAATACGACAAATCTTGGAAAGGACCCGCGAGATAAGTATCGGAACTCACCACCTATTTGTCGACTTTAAAGCAGCTTTCTACAGTACTAAAAGGAGTTTCCTATATGCTGCTATGTCTGAATTTGGCATCCCCTCAAAACTCATACGGCTGTGAAAAATTACGTTGAGCAATACCACCAGCTCTGCTCTGATGCCGCTCGCCACCAGACGGGGTTTCAGACAGGACGACTCTCTTTCATGTGACTTCCTTAATCTGATGTTGGAGAAGAAAATAAGATCTGCAAAACTGAACCACTCAGGAACAATTTACTACAAGAGCGTACAATTGCTGGCTTATGCCGAAGACACTGACATCATCGGTAAGAAAAACCGCGAAGTCTGTCCTGGCTTTTCCAAGTTGGCCAAGGAAGCAAAGCGAATGGGTCTGATGGTAAACGAGGACAAGACGAAGTATCTCCTGTCATCAAACAAACAGTCAGCACACTAGCGCCTTGGCGTGGGTGCCAAGGTTGCCACTGTTGACAATTACAATTTCAAGAAAGTAGAGCATTTCGTTTACTTGGGAACCAGCATTAACACAGATAATAATGTCAGCATGGAAATCCAACGCAGAATCGCTCTTGCCAACAAGTACTGGCGTTGGACTGAGTAGGCAATTCAGGAGTAAAGTCCTCTCTCGACGTACGAAAACCACGCTATAAGTCACTAATCATGCCCGTGCTGGTATATGGCGAATTAAAATACAGCGGCTCAACTGGCTTGACCATGTCGTTCGAATGGACACCGACGCCCCACCTCTGAAAGTATTCTGGCTTCACTTGGCATTTCCAATTGGCGTCAGTTAGCCAAAATCGCTTTAGCGGTTACAGCGCCAAATAAGAAGAAGAATAAGAGAATCTATAACCTTATCAGTCGCACAGTGTTATAATCCCGACGAAATCCTTACGGTACATGACGGTAGGAAGTTTAGTTTGGGTTAAAGTCTCACAGTGACGGGGTTAGGCTTTCGATGCTTCCTCCTCGTAAAATAAACATGCTCAGTAAAATGCAACAATTTAAATCGACGATTAGTTTTATATCAACTTTTGTGAACTTCTGTTTATTTGTTTTTTGTACAACAAATTGTTACAATAATTTTAAGCTATAATAAACAATTTTTTAGTAAGTAATTATTGGTTTTGATTTTTATTTATGTATGCCCCCCCCCCTAAATTGCGTTCTGGCTACGTCCATGTATATGTACAACACTTTTCACGAAAATAGCAGCGCGATATACTGACAAATTTTGACAATTTAATAACCTTTTGTGTAATTTTAGCTTTAGGAGGATTGTCCTCCTCAAAAATATTGCCCTTCTCTGTTCTCCTTTTGAGCAAAAATGTCCTCCTTTTCAGAGATGAAATTTTCAAAAAATTTCGTTCAGGATATTATTACATGTTTCCTAATCGTACACAATCATTGTATTTACATAAAAGACGTTTACATTTTTCAGCTTTCAGTTAAATGATGTAAACTTTTAATTCAACTAATGGCCTGTGTAAGTTGAACAGACCCATCTCAGGTTCCACCTTTCCGATAAAAAAAAAGAATACTGAAGGAAAAAAATATTACGACGAATTGAATTTTTGAAGTTGGTTAAAAATGTTTGAGCTCTTTGTTAATTTTATGTAAATAAAGTGCAATTTATGAAATAAACTTGCATAAATGTATTTTAAGGAACATATTATCTGAAGCGAATTTTCAGTATTTTCTGGTAATATATCTTTAAAAGTATAACCCCCTCCAAAATATATTCCTGAGTACGCCCCTGGTGGTAATATTTGTGTATGAGGATTTTTTATCTTGATAAAAGCATTTGTAAGATGGCTTACAACCAGTATGTTCGTTGCATTGGAGCGCAAATATGCTTAAACAATTTTAGAAAATGTCATTTCACGGCCAAGTGCATAATCAAAAATAACACAGGCCCAGCGGGGGATGCAGAATTTTTTTTTTGGGAGGGGCGAGCTTTCCGAGAACTACTTATTACTTTAAACGAGTAAGGCACTCCGCACATTAAGCTCCTAATCATAGTAGTGTATTCGTTTCGGCATACTAAAGTATAAAGCTTTTATGCCGAGCACATGTATTTCAATGAAGCTCTGTACATTACGATTCAAAATCTTGTTTTCGCCTAATCATAAAAGCTTCATGAATCGAAGCGCCCAACATTGTAAGGCGCTTGCAGTTTTGAAATCATAATTTGTTTACTTTTTTGTGTTGGAAATAAAATTTATTTGTCAATTCAATATAAAATAATTGAAAATGAATGATTTCGTGCTAAACTTCGTGCAAACTGTATTAAACCACAAGCGTTTATGCAATATTTCGGAGCAGAAATATTTGCGGAAGTGCGTAGTTGCGAAAGAACGGCCAGAAAATTTGTTATGTGTAGAAAGTGTTTATTAGCTGGTGACTTATGTACGGCGTGCAAGTGTACAGAAGTCGAGTCGTCATGCATTCGTTTCGGTATGACGAAACGATTACTCTACTTTGATTAGGCGCGTAATGTGCCGAGTGCCTAATTCTTGTATATATATTAGCGTGGTTCAAAAAAAATTGTTGGAAATTCATAAACGCTATCTGAAATTGTTGTTATTTGTGATAGAACAAGAGATACGTATTTTTTTATTTTGAAACAAAAAGTTGTCTTAGAGGTCGCGCTGATCGGTTTCTATAAAAACGCTGATGTTCTCAATTTTTTTATTTTCTTGGCATGTTAAAATGCAGCTAAAAATGTGGTTTTTACATATAATAACTATGGTATTATTGGGAAACATTCCCTTAATTACATACCTGTGTTGGGCAGTTAGAATGAGCCTAGTGCCCGAAAATATTCTCTCGAAAAGAGACTAGTAAAATTAAAACGTTGATACTGAACGATTTACGCATTGTCATGGGTTGAAACTTGTTACTAGGGGGTTTCTGGGGTTGCTAATTAGGAATCTGAAGTCAGTTTTTCAAAACTCAAAATAGCGGATCCAATATGGTGATCCATTTTTTCAAAAAATGATTGGACTTGTTCGAAACCCAGCACGCGGTTAAGAGATTCAAACAAATCCAATCATTTTTTTTCATGTTGGTCGCCGTTTTGGATCCACCATTTTGAATTTTGAAAATCTGACATCAGATTCATAATCAGCAAGCTCAGAAACCCTCTGGGAACGAGTTTTAACCATTGACAATGCTTAAAACGTTCAGTATCAACGTTTTAATTGTAGTATTTTCTTTTAATTTCATCGCCATATTGGATCCGCCATTTTGAATTTAAAAAAATTGACGTCAAGCGGCCCCAAAAACTCTCCAGTGCCGGGTTTCGAACAAATCCAACCATTTTAAAGAAATGGATCGCTATTTTAAATCCGCCATTTTGAATTTTGAAAAACTGACTTCAGATTCCTAATTAGCAACCCCAGAAACCACCTCATACCAAGTTCCAACCCTTGACAACGCGTAAATCTTTCAGTATCAACGTTTTAATTTTACTAGTCTCTTTTCGAGAGCGTATTTTCGGGAACTAAGCCCATTCTAACCGTCTAAGACAGGTGTGTAATTAAGGGAATGTTCCCCAATAATACCAGAGTAATATGTAAAAAACAAATTTTAAGCTGCATTTTAACATGCCACGAAAATAAAAAATTGAGAAGATCAGCGTTTGTATAAAAAACCGACCAGCGCGACCTCTAACAAAAACTTTTTTTTCAAAATGAAAAAATACCTGTCTCTTTTGTTTATTACAAATAAAAATATTCTGATGTAGCGTTTATGAATTTTCAAAAAGAGTGTTTTTATGAACCACTCGAATATATATATATATATATATATATATATATAGTAGGACGAGGAAATTCTCCCATTTGGAAACATTTTTATTTCAATTTTAAAGGGTGTCGGTGGCCACTTGAAATTTTCTATGTAAATAATATGTAAAAAAAATTCTTTTCATTAAAAATTTATAAATTTTGATCCATTAAAAAGTTATAAAAGAGGGATACAAGTTTTTTTCTGAGCATATTCTTGTAGGGCAATAAATTCTCTAAAAAATAACCCTGAAGTTGGTTGTCTTAGGGACGATTAAGAGTATTAAATGTGATAATGATATTGCTGAACGAGGTATAGCATTGATACAAAATTATAATCGAACTTTGACGAAAGACGAAGAACAAAAGCATTTAATTACTTTTGCAAGTAATACAGTGAAAATTAAATAATTTAAAAATAAATAGTCAAAACTTGTTAATATGTGGTGGTACTATTAACTTGCCTAACTTGTGTTTAGAGACACTTTGAATTGTTAATTTATTCGTTATTTATGTTAAAAAAAAATTTTGTGTTTTCAATGTGGAGAATTTGTCCTCCTGGGATGTCACAAAATTCTGGTCACCTTAGTATAAAACATACGCGAAAGTACTTGTGTAGTTAAAAAAAATACGTATGAACAAAAATCGTCGTTCAATCAATTACCCTAAATTACATAAATACAAAGCATCAGTATATTTTATTACTAAAGTATTTGCAGATTAAATGCCCAACCGTCTTTATAGCCCACTTAATCCTATTTTCGGTTTTAATTAAATTTTTAAATGAAACAATGCGCCCAACGCAAGCTGAAGAATGTGAAAGATAATGTCCCCTTCCAGATTTGAAACACATTTGGAAACATTTACTCATTCAATGGCTTCTGCATTTATCATCTCGGCTTCAAGAAATAATTGTATAGGTATAGGTACAATATTATTCGTATCGCCAGAGTTTACGACCTTTGGCTCGAAAGCCGTAACGGCTTTAAAAAATTTCATTAACAAGCAGTTATGAAAAATCAAAATTTAAAATTGTGCCGAATTTTTCCTTAAAAATGTGCCCAAATGCATGTCAATGTGCCAATACATAAATTAAAAATCGTCCATAAGGTACCATTACCTTTATAAAATATATTTGCAGTACTTATTGCATATAAGAAAAACAGAAATCTCACGGAAAAGCTTCCTTAAATGCATTCTTTCTTTATGAAGAGTACGCTTAATAGAAATATCCTTTTTTATATATACTTTAATTTATGCATACTCTATATTTAAAAAAAAAAAATATTTAATTAAATATGTTCAAGTACCCCACATTTCTATCTTTATTGAAGTAAATTAAAAAAATATTTAAAAGTATTTCCTTGTTTTAACGAATTATCACAAAAACTATTGGGAAAATATAACTCTACAAAACAAAACGTAACAGAACGTGTATACATACATATCGACACATACATACATACACATCGACACCTGAGTGAAAGATCGGTCTGTCTCGGCAGCCAGTTCGAAAACGCCCTGTCTCAGAAAACTTTTCAAGAACACCTAATTTCAGAATTCGATTCAAAATCGCCCTATCTCGTCATATTTTCAATATATTTTCATTTGAGATAGGGCGCTATTGAACCCAATTCTAAGATAGGGAGTTTTTGAAAAATTTTCTGTGATAGGGCGTTTTCGAACTGGCTGCCGAGATAGGTCGACTTTCCACTCATGTGTCGATATGTACAACACCGTTCACGAAACTATCAGCGCGACATTTTGACAAGTTTTGAAAATTTAATAACCCTTTATGTAATTTGAGTTATTTTTATATAAAAATATAGTCAATTCAACAACAAAAACCATAAAAAACAAAGTTTCAAACTTTTTCAAAAAAAAACACTAAAATTTAAAACTTTGTTGTCAGAATTTTTAGAAAACTTTCGCGTATGCACTCTTATAGTGCACTTAATTTTAGTATAACAAAAGGCACGTTTATTTTGATGAATTGAATTTTCTTTATGTATCTTATGTACAAAAAATTTGAGTAAATATGCTTTATGTGCTCCTTCAACGAAAAAAGTTCTCAAAATCAACGTGTAATTTGAGCAACTTCATTGTAAGAAATCTGGTATCACTAACTTATAACGAATGTCAGAAAACA
>NW_023460784.1:0-7512 GCF_013731165.1 Rhagoletis pomonella | reverse complement strand
AAAGATCAGGTGGAGAAGGACTTGGCTTCACTTGGCGTTTCCAATTGACGTCAGTTGGCACAGAGGAGAAACGACTGGCGTGCTTTGCTGAACTCGGCCAAAAAAGAATTTTTATAAACATATATAATTAAGATCAAGAGACTAACTGCTTTTAATTATTTAATAGGCGCTTGGAATGGATGAGGCTCCTTGGAGTGGACGTTAACACAGAGGCCAAGGAGCTGTATGCGTGCCAAAAGCATTTTTCTCCGAAATATCGGAATGTCAGAAAACTATCAAAAGGGGCTATCCCCGATATGAATTTGCGCGCACCCACAGTAGGATTAGTGTTAGAAAGCTTGTCCCAATCAGATATAAGTGAACAAGTCACCCCAGTAGTTTTTTCAACCCGAATGGGAGAAGAGGAGGCTCTTCAACACACTTTTCGTGAACATCCAACTTGTTCTTCTTTAGGAAATTCAACGTTTGGGGTAGTTAGCCAAGGGACACAGACAGAGGCACATCTTAGCGAAGAGTCTCCTAGGAAGCGCAAATATAAGGAAGAGATAGAAGTCTTAAAACAAAGGCTAGTTGATAAGGAAGTACAAATTTCAAATTTGATGACCCAAAGTTTGCCTGTTCAGCGGCAGGATAACAGGCAAATTGAAGCTTTATGCAGCAAAATTCCCCCACATCTCGCGGTATGTGTGAGAAATTGCATGAAGAATGATGGCCGGCCACCTTCTGGTCGACGCTTCGATAGAAGTTTAAAAACAATAGTTTTAGGAGTTAGGTTTACGTCACCTTTAGCGTATAGGTACTTAAGACTCCTTTTTCACTGGCCTTCCCCAACAACACTTTCCACGTTCGTTAAAGGTTGGCCTAGGCTCCCTGGCTGTTCCACTAGCAGCATTCGATCTCTGGAGTTGCGCAGCCGAGGTTTCACTCGTGAACAAAAGTACATTTCGATATGCTGTGATGAAATGTCTTTAAAGACGCACTTGAAATATGACAAGAGTAGAGATTTTATAATAGGATTAGAAGATTATGGCGATGAGAATCGCACGTCGAGAGTAGCGAATAGTGTTTTATGTATTATGGCTCAAGGCATAGGCGGAGCCCCTTGGTCAACGCCCCGTTGCCTATTTTTTCGTGCACGGCTCGTGCAAGGGTGATGTGATAAGGAAATATGTGTTTGAGGTTATAGTTCAACTCCAGGGGATTGGTCTTCATACCTGCCAATTCGTCTGTGATCAAGGATCAAATTTTGTTAACTTCGCTCGTTTTGTAGGGGTTGCAGAAGATAGGCCATACTTCGAAGTTAACGGTGAGAAAGTTATATTTTTCTTTGATTCCCCCCATCTGCTAAAGAGTACGCGGAACAGTATCGAAAATAATAAAAATAATGTTAATTTTCGTGGTAACCCTGTTCAATGGGCAGATATTGTCCATTTCTATCAGCAGGATACCCACCGTGGTATACGATGTGCGCCTAAGTTGACTACGGCACATCTTAAGCCAACATCCTTTGAAAAAATGAGTGTTCGTTTAGCTGCTCAAGTACTAAGCAATACGGTCGCTAGTGCAATGCTTTCTCTGTATAGTACCGGGAATCTAAACACGTCTCAATCTCCAAGCTTTTTAAATACTGCCGAATTTGTACTTTTCTTCGACCAACTCTTCAATATTTTTAATAGTAACGGGATTGGAGCCCTCCGTAAATTTGGTCAACCCTTTTCAGGTAGCACGGAACAATTCGATTTTTTGAGTGAAGCTGAACGAACCCTTCGTTCAATAACTGTTCATGATATACTCTTTGGTCGAGATATCACGAACAAGTTTTCCTTTATTAAAGGCTGGCTTCTTAACATCCAAAGTTTGCGACGTTTGTGGCTTATACTGTCAAACCATGAATTCGAGTTTATAAGAACCAGAAGACTCTGCAGAACGAAATAGAACATTATTTTGGTCAAATTAGAAGGGGCGGTGGATTAAATCCAAGAACAACTCCGTGCATGTTCTCAGATCTTTTCAGGCAATCCTGGGGCCTAAGACACGTTAATTTTGTTACAAGCGGTAATTGCGAACCTCTGCCTAGCGCCGAATGGGAAGTTTTTTCGTTTCGCACCCTTGAAAGGGTGTGTAATGATCCTCTGGTTCAAGACACTTCCTGGCAAACCTTTCAAAGTTTACCCAGACCTAACAGATATCACGATATAGGAAACGGTATAGATGTTGATGTCGTTGAATGTTACAAGGGAGGTCCTTTACATTACATGTGTCAATAAGCAGGGGGCAGAACTCTTGAATGACTGGAGAGTCTCAAAAGACAACTCCTTTTCAAATCACATATACGTCGTTTATAACCTATACGTACCAGTAAGAAAACAACAAGCGGTCTTAAACCGCAGAAAAACAAATTGGAAAAAATTTGAAACAATCTTTTCTAATAATATTTCCGACCTCACAAATCAAATAAACTCGGAACATCAACTTGATAACGTCGTAGACGATATAACTAAAGCATTTCATCGTGCAGCAAAATTAGCCTGCCCAATCAGGGCAACAAGTAGGAAACCAAAACCTCCATGGTGGTCCACTGAAATTGCAACCCTCAGAAGGGAATGCAGATCAAAATTTAATGAAGCTAAGAGATCCAACTCTTGGAGTGAATTTAAAGACTGGCAACGCCGATTTAAGTATGCAATAAGAGACGCTAAGCGCTCCTCATGGGGGAACTTCTGTCAGAAGATAGAAAGTATTTCGGAGGCCAGCAGACTGCGCAAAATACTATCTATGAGTCCCAGCAATATTAGCTATCTCATCAAGGAGGATGGTGATTGGATAACAAGTAGCGAAGAAACTCTAGAGCTTCTTGTAAAGACGCACTTTCCGGGTTGCCTCCCCAGTAGGGTCACAAATACCCGAATCATAGGCAACCATGATGACATTCCAGCGAATATCATAACCGAGGAGAACATAAAGCGTGCTATTAGCAGCTCCCAACCGTTTAAATCTCCGGGACCAGACGGCATTATTCCCGCTGACCTACAGCATACAGCAGGAATGATTGCACCCATACTCGTACCAGTCTTTGAAGCAGTGTTACGAATGAATTATATACCCCACAAATGGGAGGAGGTAAGAGTAGTTTTCATTCCCAAGGCAGGGAAAACTACACACACGAGACCAAAAGACTTCAGAACAATTAGTCTGTCGTCTTTCCTGTTGAAATCTCTAGAGAGACTAATAGATGGGCACATTAGAGACAAGGTGGGCAGCAAACTTTCGGCAGCCCAACATGCCTACAACAAAGGGAGATCAGTCGAAACAGCACTCCATTCTTTAGTGCACACAATTGAAAGATCACTTTATTACAAAGAATACACCCTCGCGGTCTTCCTGGACATCGAGGGTGCTTTCAACAATGTATCTCCTGCAGCGATTATCTCATCTCTGATAAATCTGGGAGTAAGCAATTCACTAACCTCATTTATTGAACGAATGTTAATCGGCCGAAAAATAAGCGCAGGATTAGGTGAATCAGTAATAAAAAGGTTCCCCGTCAGGGGTACACCCCAGGGGGGAGTAATATCACCGCTCCTGTGGAACATAGCAGTAGACATCCTTCTTCGGGAACTTGAAGACATTGGCGGTCAGATAATTGCATACGCCGACGATATTGTAATAGCTATCTCGGATAAACATCTCTCAACATTGGCAGATCTGATCCAAAGATCCCTCAACAAACTATCCCTGTGGTGTAACAGGCGAGGACTGGGAGTGAATCCTGAAAAAACCGACCTTGTGCTGTTCACCAGGAAGCACAAGATACCTGATCTCGAGAGGGCAACACCCTCGCAATAAAGGAAGAGACCAAATATCTAGGTCTCATAGTAGATAGGAAACTAAACTGGGGGCCCAACGTTGCAGATAGAGTGCGCAAAGTAACAGTGGCACTATATTCCTGCAGCAGAGCAATAGGGAAAAAATGGGGGATGGAACCCAAAATAATACACTGGCTATACACGGCGGTGGTTAGGCCAATTCTCTATCACGGTATAGTGGTATGGTGGAACGCCCTTGGGAAAGGGGTAAACTTCAAAAAAATGGACAAGGTTCAAAGGCTTGCGTCCACACTCATAACTGGTGCGATGAGAACAACACCATCTAAGGCACTGTATGCCCTACTGAATTTTCTTCCGGTGGACATACATGCCAAACAAGTCGCAAGTGGCGCGGCAATTCGAATGAATATTCTAAATAAGTGGTCAAATACCAGTTATGGTCACGGTAGAATATTAACGGAGTTTCCGGGGCTACCCGGATTGGTGGACTATGCACTTCCGGAACCTGCACCCGCTACAGCGTTCGCGACCCTCCTACCCTCAAGGGAAGAGTGGAAGCATGACGTTGTAAGTAGTGGAGAGTCCATCCATGTACACACAGATGGCTCAAAGCTCGAGGGAAGGGTTGGAGGAGGTGTATATTCCCATCACCTGGGAATCTCCCTCAGCTTTCGTCTCCCGGACCACTGTAGCGTTTTTCAGGCTGAACTGATGGCAATCGACAGGGCCACGAAACTGGTAAAGTGTGATATGATACCCCAAGTTGATATCTATATCTTCACTGACAGCGAGGCGGCAATAAAGTCCCTCGCGAAGCAGTCGACAACCTCCATGGTAGCCATGAAATGCCGCGCATCTCTTAACGAGATGGCTGAGTCATTTCGCCCAAAGGTAATATGGGTTCCGGGACACTGCGGCATAGAGGGGAATTGTAAGGCCGACGAACTGGCACGAAACTTCCTTTTGAGGATATAAATGACGAAATAGGAATACCCTTGCAAACTTGTAAGCTACTTACCTCCGAGAGGCTCACTAAAGTAGCGAACGAAAGGTGGCAGGACGAAATCACCTGCAAAACTGCCAAAGAATTATGGCCGGTGCTCAGCGCCAAACGCACTGGCCTACTACTGAGTCTAAATAAGTCCAATATTAGATTTTTAGTATCCGTCATAACAGGACACTGCCTAATTGGCAAGCACGCCTATCGACTTGGCCTACGTTCACATGACTTCTGTAGAAGTTGTCAAGATGAAGAAGAGGAGGAAACGCTTCTGCACCTGTTGTGCCAATGCCCTGCTCTATCTAGACGACGACTCTCCACTCTCGGTAGGCAATTCTTCGACAACTTGGAGGACCTTAGATGCGTCGATATCAGGGATCTTCTAAAATTCGTTCAAAGTTCAAAATGGTTTTAGGAGGGATTGGGAGTTGCTGACCCAACATGCGGCATCACAATGGGCCCTGAGCCTAAGTGTGTCTTATAGACGACCGCGACAACCTACCTACCTACCTTGCTCATTCTCTTTTGTGTTCTCTATTTGCTTTTACATGCTTCATTTCTGTTGAGTTCAAGTTTTTGTTCTTTGAATGGGAAACAACGAAAATGTCAATAGCAAAGCAAGAAAGTTAAAACGACTTGAAGGTACAGGCGCACGTGTACTCGTCCCTTTCCTTCTAGATCTCTCTCTTCCACATGCGAGCAGAATTGAATCAATACTTAAACTGTGTAAAAGCTGTGTTAGTAAGGGTTGCAATCACTTAGCGCGGCAGAAGGTCTCCTACGTAGAAAGAAGTTCTGCGTAAAACTATTTCCGCCGCTTTTTTTTCGGCAACACAGAAAGGATATTATACTTCCGCGCCTCTTTACAACAACACACAAAAGGGAATTCTAATGTTAACTTTATAAACCCTAATCGCGGCCGAAAGCAAAAGACTTCCGCCGCTCTTTACAGCAACACAGGAAGGAGAATTCTACTTAGTAAGGGTTATAATCCCTAAGTGCGGCCGAAGGCCACCTACGCAGAGAGAAGTTACGCAGAAAGCAATTCAGCGCAAAAATACTTTCGCCGCTCGTTTCCGGCAACACAGAAATTAAAATTCTACTTAGTAAAGCTTATAATCCCTAAGCGCGGCCGAAATCAATATACTTCCGCCAGCACCACTGAAAGGAGAATTCTACTTAATAAGAGTTGTAATCCCTAAGCGTGACCCGAGGCCGCCTACACAGAAAAAAATTCTGTGCAAAAATGCTTCCGCCGCTCTTTACGGCAACACACAAAAGGGAATTCTAATGTAAAGTTTATAATCCCTAAGCGCGGCCGAAGGAAAAATAATTCCGCCGTTCTTTTCCGGCAACACAGAAAAGAGAATTCTACTTAGTAAAGGCTAAAATCCTTAAGCGCGGCTGAAGGCCGCCTACGCAGAAAGAACTTCTGGGAAAAAATACTTCCGCCGCGCTTTTATGGCAACACAGAAAGTAGAATTCTATTTACCAAAATATTTTTTTTATTTTCACTTTTATTTCAACATATTTTGATTAAAAGAAATTTACTGATAGAAATAAAATATTTCACACCAACAAAAAAATATATATTCGCTAATCGCATTTGCCTGAAAATTTTAAAGTGCATTTAGTGGCATTGTACTACTATGATAGCGCGGCCGAGTAATCATAGTCAACTCATGTACAGTAGACTGCATCACTCCCCATAATAAAAATATCGGTACTGTTTTTCCACTGGAATTATAAAATATATTATATTTTAAAATTTCCACCAAAATATCTCGCAAAAATTTTAAGATTTACGTGAGCTTGACCGATTTGAAAATACCTCCAAAAATTTAGTTTTTATTAATGAAAACAGTTTTTTTTTTAAATATTTAAAAAAAATTACCTCAGATGACTAAAAAGTTTAAGCTTGAAAAGTTTGCAGAAAAACATTTAAAAAGAAATGTCTACGGAATCATAATAATGAAATTTTTGATGCTGTTTTTGAACATTTTTCAAAGACTGGTTTACACATGAGCAGGGAAGGGATTTTTAGGACAAACAAACTTATAAAAAAGGCAAAATAATTTAACGAAATAGGCTAGAAAAGACAAAATAAATTAGCAAAATAGGCAGTAAAAGGCATTAGAAAAAACGCAAAAGAAGGCACTAAAAACAGACAAAAACCGAAAAATAAGCAAAAAATACATTTATTTTAGAAATATTTATTTTACAAGTAAAAAGAGCAAAACTGTGAACTATTTTCACTATATCGACCCCTTTGCGCAAAATTATCGTATGTTACAAAAACCAAATTTTACAGGAAAGTACTTTTTGTATTTTTCTCTGCTTGGCTAGCACCATCAATGTCAAAGTTTAGATTTGCTGAGATAATTGAGAAATATAACTAAACGCAAAAATTTTTTGTAGAAAGGTCTCTACATTATAATTTCTTAGCCCATATGATCATTTTGCGCAAAGGGGTCGATATGAAAAACTTTGAATCTTTGACTATTTTCCCTTTTCGAGTTTTTTATCCACAAAACTTTACTCTCTATAGTTGTAGTAACATTGAACCACAAGATTCATTTGGAATTTTTCTGGTAGCATTTTCATAAATAGTTTGAATTTAATTTGTTTTTTGTTATTTTTTGGCCTTTTAACAATTATATTCAACAATTTTATAATGAGCTCGAG
>NW_023460783.1:17512-32214 GCF_013731165.1 Rhagoletis pomonella | reverse complement strand
TGGGCAACTCTCAACTTTTGCCCGCTTTGGCAATCAGCTGTCTACATGTATCTTTTCTCGTGCGCTTGCATTGCATTTAATGACGAAAATAGGGTAGATAGGAATTTTTATTGCTATTATTAATGCATATTATTATATTGTTATCTATTTTACAGATAAAAAATATGGAGGAAAAGGAGAACGCAAAAGCTGTCAAAGAGTTTATTGTAGCATACCTTCTGCGTTTCACGCTTTGTGGTCAAAGTTTGAACTGTCAAGCAAAGCGAGGAAAGTTGTGTGTGCCCTTTATGCGCCGCTAGCAGCCGGTCAGTTTGGGTTTGTACTTCATGCTGTAAGCATCACGTGCGCGCGCTGTTTTGCTGAGTACACACATACAGATACAAAAAAAATTGCGCTTGTGTTGGGAGCTCTGCCAACGCTGTGCACCACTGATGTATATAAATATATATGTATGCATTACATACGCACGATCCAGAAAATAAAGGTCGCGTCATTCACGGACCGCTAACCCTCTCTTCGTCGATTTGACAGCATCCACCTAATCGCTGACGTCATAAAATACTTTTGTTTACATTCCCTGTTGCCACCTTCATGCCTTTCGCACCAAATTTAGTTGGTATTCAAAACGCGAAAATTTTTGAGTTTGGTGCTTTTTGTTACATTTTTGTAAAGTTGCTTACCACACTTACGATTGCTATAAATTTTGCTTCCATTTTTTTTAAATTTTCTAATTTGAAGTCTTCAAACTAAAAACAAAAGCACCAAAATCGCACCAAGCACAAAACTCAAAAATTATCTTGTTTTGAATACCCACTAAATTTGGTGCTAAAAGCATCAACTTGGCAACCGTGAATGTAAACAAAAGTATATTATGACGTCAGCGATTGGGTGGATGCTGTCAAATCGACGAAGAGAGGGTTAGCGGTCCGCGAATGGCGCGACCTTCCTTTTCTGGATCGTGTATACTATCTATATCTTCCTTCTCACTCATGTAACGTTTTCAGTTTTAAAAATTTCACTCTCAATTTTTGCGATACCGCCGCCTAAGAAGTTTCACTTCAAAAATTAAATGTTAAAGAAAGAAAAAATATTAAGTTGTGCTTCCATTTTTCATTTTCCGATTTAAATTTTGATGCATTTTTAGCTGCATTTTTACTTCAGTGCTGCCATTGTGTGCGAAATTGTATGAAATGGAAAAAGGCATTTCGTAAGAAGCAACACTGTGCTCGCCAATCAGCAAACAGAGCGTAACCACTTCTCACCAATCACCGAAATTTTTCTCTTTTGATTGCCAATTAAAATTGGTGGCATAACCACGGCCTTACGCTGCAAGATTCGTTTCGTTACAACATAATAATCTTGTTACTCGCATCTTCCGTATACGCACCATCAACGTGAATCAATACAACACAACATATCGATGGCTGAGTGGAAGATCGACCTATCTCGGCTGCCAGTTCGAAAACGCTCTATCTCAAAAAACTATTCAAGAACGCCCTATTTCAGAATTTTATTGAAAAACACCTTCAGGGCTATCACAGAATCCATCGTAGCTTCGATTTTCGTGATATCTACGAAAGTGCTATCACAGAATCCGAATGGCTACGAACGTAAATTCGAAATTCGTAGAGAGCCTTCATTGAATCCGTTCGTAATGAAGATTCGTACAGATACTCTACGACGAGATTATGCTCTCGGAACAAAATTTAAAATCACTCAATCTTAAAAATAGTGGAAGAAAGCTGCATTATTTTTAATATTAAATATTTATTGTACTCCAAATTTGTTATAGTTTGATATAATGCCATATATTTGTGTAAACGTAGACGTAAAATTCCAATCTATACATACATACATATGTACATACACGCATTCATCTGCTAGACGCTATTTAATGAATTAATATCTTGCATTAATCGAGGAAATAATAGTTTAGCAACAATTTATTAGGAAATAAACCTAATTACTTTAATATCATAAAAATTTATTAAAAAAAAAAATTCTATTTAAAATAATAAAATCTAAGCTAAAAATAAACTAAAAAATAAATATTTATTAAAAAAATAAACAAAAACTAAATAAAAAAATCTCCACTGCCCCACGACTCGGACTCGAACTCAGCTCTCTCAATTGGCAGTCTAGTACTTTGCACACTCGGCCATTGCGCCTGATTGAACAGCGTGAGCAAAATGACATACATAAATGTCTGTTGTTTCCTTTGCACTAACTGATTTCGAATCAGCATTCGAAGCTGGCAACGATATTTTCGAGTTCACTCGGATTCAGTGATAGCAATATTTTCGTATTCGTAGCGGGCATTTGAATTCGTAGATTTTCTACGATGGATTCCGTGATAGCCCTGCTTATCTCAAAATTCGGTTCAAAAACGCCCTATCGCACTTGAAAATGTATTGAAAATATGCTGATATAGGGCGTTTTTGAATCGGCAGCTGAGATAGGGCGTTTTTGAAACAAATTCTGAAATATGGCGTTCTTGAAAAGTTTTTTGAGATAGAATGTTTTCGAACTGGCTGCCGAGATAGGTCGATCTTCCACTCAGCCGTCGATATTATGCGGTAACGAAACTGTTTTTCGTATCGATACTAATGTGTGTTGCGGGTATATGTACGTACATACAAGCATGATTCGTGTGAGGTACAAGCTAGAGATGGGCACGGGCCGGGCTTTTGGCAGGGGCCCGACGGGGTACGGGCCGGAATATTTGCTGTCAGCACGAACTCGTGCGGGACTGGGCCTTCAGTATAATTTCAAAAAAGCCCGTTGCTAATACTAAAAATTTAGATGAGCTTTTGTTTTTATACAAAAAAAAATAGTACATATTTAAAACTCTTTTGATAAGAGAAAAGCAAAAAAAGAAATATTTGGAAACCGATAGCAAATATATGATACTTAGTAGTTTTGTTTACATACATATCTGTACATAAAATACTTTCCACTTTTTCTACTTTCCAGAAAATATATTATAAAAATCTACAATAAAAGTTGGCTCTTTATTTCCGGGCTGGGGCGTGTCCCGTCGTGCCGGTCCGGGCCGGGCCCCACTAAAATTCTTAACGTGCGGGCATATGCGTGTTTTTGAAAGTTGATTTTGCACTCGTGCCGGGCCGGGCCTGAAAATTTCGGCCCATGCTCATCTCTAGTACAAGCAGTGTTGTTGTTTTAGCCCTTTGGTGGCTAGATTTAGCTACCACATACTTTTTTTGGCCACATAAATTTAAAATTGCCCCTAGCCCTTTTTTAGCCCTTTGGAGAATTTATTTATAGTTGGCATGAAAAAGTTGTATATGCTTAATTTGATCTCTTTTTTTTCATTTATGTAAGAGATAAGTTTTTAAACTAAGAAAGACTTATATATATACATATATGTATTGTATATTCTTTACGTTTTTATACATACATACTGTAAAAGTGTTAGGGCTGTTAACTTATCTCTTAACGATTTAACTATAGTTTAAAATAGATAAGTGTATGGACCTTAATATGCTTACTTTGTTAAATGGCCCATCAAGTCGATTGACCGTGTTCCTCTTGTTCTTGTCATGTGATTGTACCAGCTGCTGGTGCGACTTCAAAAACTATTTGAAAATTTTATGATTGTACCAGCGTGATGGTGTCGTGAGTGGTGAAATTAGCTCAATTTTCTAAGTAAAAAGTATTTTGCACTATATGAGTCAAAGCCGTGTTTGTGGAAGATTAAATTCTCGATATTGCAGTTGTGAATTAAAAAAAAAAAAACAATGTTTAACAAAAGATGACAGGTAACAAGTTCAACGGAAATAAGGTCAATTGACTTTATTTCCCACCCTGGTGCGAAATAAAGTCAATTGACATTATTGCCTTTTCAAAAGCGAAATAAATAAAGTCAACAAAAATTGGTAAATTAAGTCATTGACGCTATTTCCTTATTCCAATGGAAATAGCGTCAACAATGTTTAAAGTATGTCGATTCATAGAAAAATAAAGTCTATTGACATTATTGCCTTTTCAAAAGCGAAATAAAGTCAACAAAAATTTGTAAATTAAGTCATTGACGCTATTTCCTTATTCCAATGGAAATAGCGTCAACAATGTTTAAAGTATGTCGATTCATAGAAAAATAAAGTCAATTGACATTATTGCCTTTTCAAAAGCGAAATAAAGTCAACAAAAATTTTGTAAATTAAGTCATTGACGCTATTTCCTTATTCCAATGGAAATAGCGTCAACAATGTTTAAAGTATGTCGATTCATAGAAAAAAATGTTGTTCTTACAATAAACATTGCCCCGTAAAAGTGGTTTGTTAGTAGATGAAAAAGGTTATTGCCAAATCCTCAGTGTTGTGATATTAATCCACACACAATCATGAACTACCACCAATTGATTTTATTAAAAAAATTTAAATTACGAATATGTAAAAACACGATGCGAAAGACTAAACGCCTGCGCACAGCTGGAATACGAGAAATATTTGAAGAAAGAGTGTAGAAATTATCCATAACTTACAAAACATGTTTCGTTTCCACAAAAATAAAGCGAACACTATTAACTTGAAGAAACAGTCCTTGTCCAAAACTCTGCAGGAACACTGAAAGAATTCTGTGTTTTAAATTAGCATATTTCGAACGAATTCGGAAAGTCTAAGGTAGAAAAGAAACCAACCTTTCTATAAGGAAGCAATTATAGAAAAAGAATTTTCTTACACTGTATTCATGTCTCCGCCATCAATTTGTGACGACATCATTTAAAAGCAGCTAAGGAGAACGACGACACTATTTATTAGATAGCACATTCAACGAGCAATGTGCCAAAATGCAGGTATAAACAATTATTGATTATTTAATATCGGAACCGAGATCATGTAAGTTAATTGATTGGTTTTTACACACTTTTGAAACACAAATTATATGCTTTTTTTTTGCAGACAAGTTGTTGCCAAAACACGGCAGATATCTTCCAATCAGGGCTGCCAACTATCCTTAGTTATGAGGTGCCATATTGAGGATAAAAAAGTGCCAAAATGTGCCAAATAGAAAAATAAAAGTGCCAAAAAAGGTGTCATTCCTTTTAGTCATTCACATTTAGCAATAAAATAAGGCCACATTTTCAAAACAAAAGTGCAATGATAAAATAAGATAAACCAGTTGAATAGCCTTTATAAATTAGAAAATTTTAGTTGAGAAAAAGAAGTGCATGCAAAGGGTTTCACAAAAATGAATTGAAATGTTATTTTTTTTTTACAAAAGTGCCATTTTGGCACTTTGTGCCAAATTGAAAAATTAAGTGCCATTTGAAGTAAAATAGGGACAAATGGCACGGTTTGAGCCAAGTTGGCATCCCTGCTTCCAATATAAAAATGTGAAATTTCGAGGGTTTGAATTCATTAATACCCTCTATCTGCAATTTGCACAAAAACTAATTTGTGATTTTACAAACCATCTGGGACTTATTATCTGTAGTTATATAAGATAACATTAATATCACCGATGACAGTTAAAGCTTAGGTGGATTTTAATATCAGAATCTCATCTTTGTGAAAAGTGTGCAGATAGAGGGTATTATTGAATATAAGCCGTCGATGTTTAAAATATATAAACTTTATTTCAACGTATACAAAAAATAAATCTACCTGCGTTACCGGACGGCGGGAGACCGGGAAGGGGGGGCCGGGGGGCCGCGGTGTAGGGTGACGTGGTGTTCGCGCCGGTCGCGCGGGGTACGCGGGGCGCGGTGTGGCGCGCTGACGCGGGCCGCCGCGAAGCTAAGCAAATTTAATGATTGAAAGAAAAACAATGTCAATGGATTTTATTTCGTTTTTAAAAGGGTAGTAATGTCAATTGACTTTATTTCGCACCAGGGTGGGAAATAAAGTCAATTGACCTTATTTCCGTTGATCTTATTACCTGTCACCTAACAAAAGGGTAGAAAAATTACGAAATTTCGGCTCTAATCATTTTGATCTTTTCTCGACCTCATTTCTAAAGAAATAAATATTGTACCAGCATGCTGGTAAGTTATATGCTTCGAGCCTGATGGTACAATCAGTTGATGGAACCGAGAAAGCTGGTGTCGTATATTTCCCCTTTTATACAAAACGGTTTTTGGTTGGATAAAATATTTGCTTTTTTCCAGAGTTCATTGTTTTTCTATAACATTACTTATTGAAAATGTTTGCGTGTATGCATATATATGTATATGTAAGTAAAAAATTTTAGCTACCATTTTTAGCCACAATGACTTTTTTTAGCTCTTTTTTAGCCCTTTTTTTAAAAGGAATTTGGCTACCATTAAAAATGATTCGCGACAACACTGGGTACAAGTGCTTGATTGTATCAAATTGTTCGAATCGATGCAAAAATATGTTGCGTGTATACATATGTATATATGTAGATGTATGCATATGTACGAACGAACATTTCCTTACGCTGCAAGATTTGCTGCGATGATTCTTGTGAGGTACAAGTGCTTGTATCAAAAGTAACGATACGAAAGATACGGGTGTTGATTAGGTTAGTAACGAATACATACGGGTGTTCAAATTTTCGTTACTTTTACAGCTCTAATCCCCGCCAAACTGATACGGCTGTGTAAAATGACGTTGGGCAATACTACCAGCTCCGTCAGAATTGGGAAAGTTCTCTCCGAGCCGTTCGCCACCAAACGCTTTAGCCAGGGCGACTCTTTAATCTGATGTTGGAGAAGATAATAAGGGCTGCAGAACTGAACCGCTCAGGAACAATTTACTACAAGCGAGCGTTTACTTCTTAAGTGCGAAAAACGAAATCAAGTAATATACATATTAGCATAAATGAATATACCAGCATAAAAAATCTGCATACTCAAAATGTTCAATACGTCCTCATATTTATACATACCTATATATATAATTTAAGAGAAGATATTTCGCTGCAAAGCAATGATTATAAATTATTAGTTTACCTTACAAAATTGCGGAGGAATATTACAGAGTATACGGAAAAAAGTTTATTTTTGACATTTTTTATTTTGAATAACGTCTGGTCCGGCTATTTGGTTTACTTTACAGGTATGTAGAGCTATGAATATAAAAAATACATCAGGGTTTAGTTGAGATATTCGCTTTTGACCACTATTTTTGTACATTTCCCAGTACTGCAAAGCTTTTGACTGCCATTCAACTGGGAGTGGCCCGCGTGCACTGGGTTTGGGTCCCGCCACGTTAAAACCCTGCCCAATAAAAAAAAAACACATGCCTCGGATGATACCCCCTTCTTTTGATGACGATCACGGCAAACATAGGAAGGACTATGATTTTAGGGTATGCACTTGAAATATCCCAACCCTTAATCGGGATGGTGCCTCTGCCCGGCTGGTTAATGTCATAGGGAAAATAAAGGCTGACATCACCGCCATCCACGAAATGCGACGGACGGGGTGAGGAAGGTGCGTGGAGCCTTGCGACGTCTACTACAGTTGCCACGTAAAGGAGTGCAATTCGGTGTTGGATTTGTGGTGGGAGAGAGACCGGCGTTCACTCTAGTGGACGAAAGTCTAGCCACAATCCGCATCAAAGCGAGATTCTTCAACATCTCATTCATATGTGCCAATGCCCCGATGGAAGACAGGGACGAGGCATCCAAGGCTCTCTTAGCTTAGAGCGTAAATATTAGCTGGAGGTGACCGACTTCGCCGGGGCCCGAAACTTGGCAGTATGTATTACTGGGTTCTAGCATAGAAAGATCCATCAAGCTACATGTATGTCTCCACATCGAAAAACGGGAAACCAAATCGAGGATGTTGTGATAGACGGAAGGCATGCTTCCATGTTTTAGATGTACATACGTACACTCCGAGGGCCAAACATCGACTCGCACTACTATATTGATGCATCCAATATACGATCCAACCTCGGAGCAGCAAAAAAAAAGGCCCCAACAATCCAAAGAAAGTTCAATGTCGAAAAGCTGCAATCAAAACAGACGGCCAATGGCTTCGGCGCTCGACCCTCACACCTGCTATGAGAGAGCACTCTTTAACGAACCGACTTGCGCGATCAGTGGAACCACATTTCCCGCCCATTACTGGTACGATGAGGAGTGTGAGAACATGCTTGAAATACTGGCCGACCGAAAAAACACCCGAAATTTTTAGCAGAGAGTTGAGCGACTTACGAAAGGTTTCAAGACTCTTGTAGGAACAACCATGGCGACCTAGTGACCGATGTCCAGAAAGTACTCAGATTATGGAGGGAACACTTTTCGGCCCTTGTGAATGGCAGAAGCACTGAGCGAAGTGGAGAAGACGAACCCGAAGTCCCAGTCGATGCCGATGGAGTCGATATCCCAGCGCCTGACTATGACGAAAAGTACCAAAGCTGCTTGACCTGACTGCCTGTCAGCTGAGCTATTTAATTACGATGGCAAGGAGGTAATAAGGTGCATGCCCGACGACTGAAATTCAAGTGCGCTCTTGATCGACGATGGAGTCGATATCCCAGCGCCTGACTATGACGAAAAGTATCAAAGCTGCTTGAGCTGACGGCCTGTCAACTGAGCTATTTAATTACGATGGCAAGGAGGTAATAAGGTGCATGCCCGACGACTGGAATTCAAGTGCGCTCTGCCCAATCCACAAGAAAGGCGACCGCGCCATGCATGCCAACTACTGTGGGATAAGGCTTCTAAGCATAGGTTGCAAGGTCTTATCGAATGTATTGTCTACCATAGACCAGGTATTCACAATACGACAAATCTTGGAAAGGACCCGCGAGATAAGTATCGGAACTCACCACCTATTTGTCGACTTTAAAGCAGCTTTCTACAGTACTAAAAGGAGTTTCCTATATGCTGCTATGTCTGAATTTGGCATCCCCTCAAAACTCATACGGCTGTGAAAAATTACGTTGAGCAATACCACCAGCTCTGCTCTGATGCCGCTCGCCACCAGACGGGGTTTCAGACAGGACGACTCTCTTTCATGTGACTTCCTTAATCTGATGTTGGAGAAGAAAATAAGATCTGCAAAACTGAACCACTCAGGAACAATTTACTACAAGAGCGTACAATTGCTGGCTTATGCCGAAGACACTGACATCATCGGTAAGAAAAACCGCGAAGTCTGTCCTGGCTTTTCCAAGTTGGCCAAGGAAGCAAAGCGAATGGGTCTGATGGTAAACGAGGACAAGACGAAGTATCTCCTGTCATCAAACAAACAGTCAGCACACTAGCGCCTTGGCGTGGGTGCCAAGGTTGCCACTGTTGACAATTACAATTTCAAGAAAGTAGAGCATTTCGTTTACTTGGGAACCAGCATTAACACAGATAATAATGTCAGCATGGAAATCCAACGCAGAATCGCTCTTGCCAACAAGTACTGGCGTTGGACTGAGTAGGCAATTCAGGAGTAAAGTCCTCTCTCGACGTACGAAAACCACGCTATAAGTCACTAATCATGCCCGTGCTGGTATATGGCGAATTAAAATACAGCGGCTCAACTGGCTTGACCATGTCGTTCGAATGGACACCGACGCCCCACCTCTGAAAGTATTCTGGCTTCACTTGGCATTTCCAATTGGCGTCAGTTAGCCAAAATCGCTTTAGCGGTTACAGCGCCAAATAAGAAGAAGAATAAGAGAATCTATAACCTTATCAGTCGCACAGTGTTATAATCCCGACGAAATCCTTACGGTACATGACGGTAGGAAGTTTAGTTTGGGTTAAAGTCTCACAGTGACGGGGTTAGGCTTTCGATGCTTCCTCCTCGTAAAATAAACATGCTCAGTAAAAAGCAACAATTTAAATCGACGATTAGTTTTATATCAACTTTTGTGAACTTCTGTTTATTTGTTTTTTGTACAACAAATTGTTACAATAATTTTAAGCTATAATAAACAATTTTTTAGTAAGTAATTATTGGTTTTGATTTTTATTTATGTATGCCCCCCCCCCTAAATTGCGTTCTGGCTACGTCCATGTATATGTACAACACTTTTCACGAAAATAGCAGCGCGATATACTGACAAATTTTGACAATTTAATAACCTTTTGTGTAATTTTAGCTTTAGGAGGATTGTCCTCCTCAAAAATATTGCCCTTCTCTGTTCTCCTTTTGAGCAAAAATGTCCTCCTTTTCAGAGATGAAATTTTCAAAAAATTTCGTTCAGGATATTATTACATGTTTCCTAATCGTACACAATCATTGTATTTACATAAAAGACGTTTACATTTTTCAGCTTTCAGTTAAATGATGTAAACTTTTAATTCAACTAATGGCCTGTGTAAGTTGAACAGACCCATCTCAGGTTCCACCTTTCCGATAAAAAAAAAGAATACTGAAGGAAAAAAATATTACGACGAATTGAATTTTTTGAAGTTGGTTAAAAATGTTTGAGCTCTTTGTTAATTTTATGTAAATAAAGTGCAATTTATGAAATAAACTTGCATAAATGTATTTTAAGGAACATATTATCTGAAGCGAATTTTCAGTATTTTCTGGTAATATATCTTTAAAAGTATAACCCCCTCCAAAATATATTCCTGAGTACGCCCCTGGTGGTAATATTTGTGTATGAGGATTTTTTATCTTGATAAAAGCATTTGTAAGATGGCTTACAACCAGTATGTTCGTTGCATTGGAGCGCAAATATGCTTAAACAATTTTAGAAAATGTCATTTCACGGCCAAGTGCATAATCAAAAATAACACAGGCCCAGCGGGGGATGCAGAATTTTTTTTTGGGAGGGGCGAGCTTTCCGAGAACTACTTATTACTTTAAACGAGTAAGGCACTCCGCACATTAAGCTCCTAATCATAGTAGTGTATTCGTTTCGGCATACTAAAGTATAAAGCTTTTATGCCGAGCACATGTATTTCAATGAAGCTCTGTACATTACGATTCAAAATCTTGTTTTCGCCTAATCATAAAAGCTTCATGAATCGAAGCGCCCAACATTGTAAGGCGCTTGCAGTTTTGAAATCATAATTTGTTTACTTTTTTGTGTTGGAAATAAAATTTATTTGTCAATTCAATATAAAATAATTGAAAATGAATGATTTCGTGCTAAACTTCGTGCAAACTGTATTAAACCACAAGCGTTTATGCAATATTTCGGAGCAGAAATATTTGCGGAAGTGCGTAGTTGCGAAAGAACGGCCAGAAAATTTGTTATGTGTAGAAAGTGTTTATTAGCTGGTGACTTATGTACGGCGTGCAAGTGTACAGAAGTCGAGTCGTCATGCATTCGTTTCGGTATGACGAAACGATTACTCTACTTTGATTAGGCGCGTAATGTGCCGAGTGCCTAATTCTTGTATATATATTAGCGTGGTTCAAAAAAAATTGTTGGAAATTCATAAACGCTATCTGAAATTGTTGTTATTTGTGATAGAACAAGAGATACGTATTTTTTTATTTTGAAACAAAAAGTTGTCTTAGAGGTCGCGCTGATCGGTTTCTATAAAAACGCTGATGTTCTCAATTTTTTTATTTTCTTGGCATGTTAAAATGCAGCTAAAAATGTGGTTTTTACATATAATAACTATGGTATTATTGGGAAACATTCCCTTAATTACATACCTGTGTTGGGCAGTTAGAATGAGCCTAGTGCCCGAAAATATTCTCTCGAAAAGAGACTAGTAAAATTAAAACGTTGATACTGAACGATTTACGCATTGTCATGGGTTGAAACTTGTTACTAGGGGGTTTCTGGGGTTGCTAATTAGGAATCTGAAGTCAGTTTTTCAAAACTCAAAATAGCGGATCCAATATGGTGATCCATTTTTTCAAAAAATGATTGGACTTGTTCGAAACCCAGCACGCGGTTAAGAGATTCAAACAAATCCAATCATTTTTTTCATGTTGGTCGCCGTTTTGGATCCACCATTTTGAATTTTGAAAATCTGACATCAGATTCATAATCAGCAAGCTCAGAAACCCTCTGGGAACGAGTTTTAACCATTGACAATGCTTAAAACGTTCAGTATCAACGTTTTAATTGTAGTATTTTCTTTTAATTTCATCGCCATATTGGATCCGCCATTTTGAATTTAAAAAAATTGACGTCAAGCGGCCCCAAAAACTCTCCAGTGCCGGGTTTCGAACAAATCCAACCATTTTAAAGAAATGGATCGCTATTTTAAATCCGCCATTTTGAATTTTGAAAAACTGACTTCAGATTCCTAATTAGCAACCCCAGAAACCACCTCATACCAAGTTCCAACCCTTGACAACGCGTAAATCTTTCAGTATCAACGTTTTAATTTTACTAGTCTCTTTTCGAGAGCGTATTTTCGGGAACTAAGCCCATTCTAACCGTCTAAGACAGGTGTGTAATTAAGGGAATGTTCCCCAATAATACCAGAGTAATATGTAAAAAACAAATTTTAAGCTGCATTTTAACATGCCACGAAAATAAAAAATTGAGAAGATCAGCGTTTGTATAAAAAACCGACCAGCGCGACCTCTAACAAAAACTTTTTTTTCAAAATGAAAAAATACCTGTCTCTTTTGTTTATTACAAATAAAAATATTCTGATGTAGCGTTTATGAATTTTCAAAAAGAGTGTTTTTATGAACCACTCGAATATATATATATATATATATATATATATATAGTAGGACGAGGAAATTCTCCCATTTGGAAACATTTTTATTTCAATTTTAAAGGGTGTCGGTGGCCACTTGAAATTTTCTATGTAAATAATATGTAAAAAAAATTCTTTTCATTAAAAATTTATAAATTTTGATCCATTAAAAAGTTATAAAAGAGGGATACAAGTTTTTTTCTGAGCATATTCTTGTAGGGCAATAAATTCTCTAAAAAATAACCCTGAAGTTGGTTGTCTTAGGGACGATTAAGAGTATTAAATGTGATAATGATATTGCTGAACGAGGTATAGCATTGATACAAAATTATAATCGAACTTTGACGAAAGACGAAGAACAAAAGCATTTAATTACTTTTGCAAGTAATACAGTGAAAATTAAATAATTTAAAAATAAATAGTCAAAACTTGTTAATATGTGGTGGTACTATTAACTTGCCTAACTTGTGTTTAGAGACACTTTGAATTGTTAATTTATTCGTTATTTATGTTAAAAAAAAATTTTGTGTTTTCAATGTGGAGAATTTGTCCTCCTGGGATGTCACAAAATTCTGGTCACCTTAGTATAAAACATACGCGAAAGTACTTGTGTAGTTAAAAAAAATACGTATGAACAAAAATCGTCGTTCAATCAATTACCCTAAATTACATAAATACAAAGCATCAGTATATTTTATTACTAAAGTATTTGCAGATTAAATGCCCAACCGTCTTTATAGCCCACTTAATCCTATTTTCGGTTTTAATTAAATTTTTAAATGAAACAATGCGCCCAACGCAAGCTGAAGAATGTGAAAGATAATGTCCCCTTCCAGATTTGAAACACATTTGGAAACATTTACTCATTCAATGGCTTCTGCATTTATCATCTCGGCTTCAAGAAATAATTGTATAGGTATAGGTACAATATTATTCGTATCGCCAGAGTTTACGACCTTTGGCTCGAAAGCCGTAACGGCTTTAAAAAATTTCATTAACAAGCAGTTATGAAAAATCAAAATTTAAAATTGTGCCGAATTTTTCCTTAAAAATGTGCCCAAATGCATGTCAATGTGCCAATACATAAATTAAAAATCGTCCATAAGGTACCATTACCTTTATAAAATATATTTGCAGTACTTATTGCATATAAGAAAAACAGAAATCTCACGGAAAAGCTTCCTTAAATGCATTCTTTCTTTATGAAGAGTACGCTTAATAGAAATATCCTTTTTTATATATACTTTAATTTATGCATACTCTATATTTAAAAAAAAAAATATTTAATTAAATATGTTCAAGTACCCCACATTTCTATCTTTATTGAAGTAAATTAAAAAAATATTTAAAAGTATTTCCTTGTTTTAACGAATTATCACAAAAACTATTGGGAAAATATAACTCTACAAAACAAAACGTAACAGAACGTGTATACATACATATCGACACATACATACATACACATCGACACCTGAGTGAAAGATCGGTCTGTCTCGGCAGCCAGTTCGAAAACGCCCTGTCTCAGAAAACTTTTCAAGAACACCTAATTTCAGAATTCGATTCAAAATCGCCCTATCTCGTCATATTTTCAATATATTTTCATTTGAGATAGGGCGCTATTGAACCCAATTCTAAGATAGGGAGTTTTTGAAAAATTTTCTGTGATAGGGCGTTTTCGAACTGGCTGCCGAGATAGGTCGACTTTCCACTCATGTGTCGATATGTACAACACCGTTCACGAAACTATCAGCGCGACATTTTGACAAGTTTTGAAAATTTAATAACCCTTTATGTAATTTGAGTTATTTTTATATAAAAATATAGTCAATTCAACAACAAAAACCATAAAAAACAAAGTTTCAAACTTTTTCAAAAAAAAACACTAAAATTTAAAACTTTGTTGTCAGAATTTTTAGAAAACTTTCGCGTATGCACTCTTATAGTGCACTTAATTTTAGTATAACAAAAGGCACGTTTATTTTGATGAATTGAATTTTCTTTATGTATCTTATGTACAAAAAATTTGAGTAAATATGCTTTATGTGCTCCTTCAACGAAAAAAGTTCTCAAAATCAACGTGTAATTTGAGCAACTTCATTGTAAGAAATCTGGTATCACTAACTTATAACGAATGTCAGAAAACA
>NW_023460783.1:0-7512 GCF_013731165.1 Rhagoletis pomonella | reverse complement strand
AAAGATCAGGTGGAGAAGGACTTGGCTTCACTTGGCGTTTCCAATTGACGTCAGTTGGCACAGAGGAGAAACGACTGGCGTGCTTTGCTGAACTCGGCCAAAAAAGAATTTTTATAAACATATATAATTAAGATCAAGAGACTAACTGCTTTTAATTATTTAATAGGCGCTTGGAATGGATGAGGCTCCTTGGAGTGGACGTTAACACAGAGGCCAAGGAGCTGTATGCGTGCCAAAAGCATTTTTCTCCGAAATATCGGAATGTCAGAAAACTATCAAAAGGGGCTATCCCCGATATGAATTTGCGCGCACCCACAGTAGGATTAGTGTTAGAAAGCTTGTCCCAATCAGATATAAGTGAACAAGTCACCCCAGTAGTTTTTTCAACCCGAATGGGAGAAGAGGAGGCTCTTCAACACACTTTTCGTGAACATCCAACTTGTTCTTCTTTAGGAAATTCAACGTTTGGGGTAGTTAGCCAAGGGACACAGACAGAGGCACATCTTAGCGAAGAGTCTCCTAGGAAGCGCAAATATAAGGAAGAGATAGAAGTCTTAAAACAAAGGCTAGTTGATAAGGAAGTACAAATTTCAAATTTGATGACCCAAAGTTTGCCTGTTCAGCGGCAGGATAACAGGCAAATTGAAGCTTTATGCAGCAAAATTCCCCCACATCTCGCGGTATGTGTGAGAAATTGCATGAAGAATGATGGCCGGCCACCTTCTGGTCGACGCTTCGATAGAAGTTTAAAAACAATAGTTTTAGGAGTTAGGTTTACGTCACCTTTAGCGTATAGGTACTTAAGACTCCTTTTTCACTGGCCTTCCCCAACAACACTTTCCACGTTCGTTAAAGGTTGGCCTAGGCTCCCTGGCTGTTCCACTAGCAGCATTCGATCTCTGGAGTTGCGCAGCCGAGGTTTCACTCGTGAACAAAAGTACATTTCGATATGCTGTGATGAAATGTCTTTAAAGACGCACTTGAAATATGACAAGAGTAGAGATTTTATAATAGGATTAGAAGATTATGGCGATGAGAATCGCACGTCGAGAGTAGCGAATAGTGTTTTATGTATTATGGCTCAAGGCATAGGCGGAGCCCCTTGGTCAACGCCCCGTTGCCTATTTTTTCGTGCACGGCTCGTGCAAGGGTGATGTGATAAGGAAATATGTGTTTGAGGTTATAGTTCAACTCCAGGGGATTGGTCTTCATACCTGCCAATTCGTCTGTGATCAAGGATCAAATTTTGTTAACTTCGCTCGTTTTGTAGGGGTTGCAGAAGATAGGCCATACTTCGAAGTTAACGGTGAGAAAGTTATATTTTTCTTTGATTCCCCCCATCTGCTAAAGAGTACGCGGAACAGTATCGAAAATAATAAAAATAATGTTAATTTTCGTGGTAACCCTGTTCAATGGGCAGATATTGTCCATTTCTATCAGCAGGATACCCACCGTGGTATACGATGTGCGCCTAAGTTGACTACGGCACATCTTAAGCCAACATCCTTTGAAAAAATGAGTGTTCGTTTAGCTGCTCAAGTACTAAGCAATACGGTCGCTAGTGCAATGCTTTCTCTGTATAGTACCGGGAATCTAAACACGTCTCAATCTCCAAGCTTTTTAAATACTGCCGAATTTGTACTTTTCTTCGACCAACTCTTCAATATTTTTAATAGTAACGGGATTGGAGCCCTCCGTAAATTTGGTCAACCCTTTTCAGGTAGCACGGAACAATTCGATTTTTTTGAGTGAAGCTGAACGAACCCTTCGTTCAATAACTGTTCATGATATACTCTTTGGTCGAGATATCACGAACAAGTTTTCCTTTATTAAAGGCTGGCTTCTTAACATCCAAAGTTTGCGACGTTTGTGGCTTATACTGTCAAACCATGAATTCGAGTTTATAAGAACCAGAAGACTCTGCAGAACGAAATAGAACATTATTTTGGTCAAATTAGAAGGGGCGGTGGATTAAATCCAAGAACAACTCCGTGCATGTTCTCAGATCTTTTCAGGCAATCCTGGGGCCTAAGACACGTTAATTTTGTTACAAGCGGTAATTGCGAACCTCTGCCTAGCGCCGAATGGGAAGTTTTTTCGTTTCGCACCCTTGAAAGGGTGTGTAATGATCCTCTGGTTCAAGACACTTCCTGGCAAACCTTTCAAAGTTTACCCAGACCTAACAGATATCACGATATAGGAAACGGTATAGATGTTGATGTCGTTGAATGTTACAAGGGAGGTCCTTTACATTACATGTGTCAATAAGCAGGGGGCAGAACTCTTGAATGACTGGAGAGTCTCAAAAGACAACTCCTTTTCAAATCACATATACGTCGTTTATAACCTATACGTACCAGTAAGAAAACAACAAGCGGTCTTAAACCGCAGAAAAACAAATTGGAAAAAATTTGAAACAATCTTTTCTAATAATATTTCCGACCTCACAAATCAAATAAACTCGGAACATCAACTTGATAACGTCGTAGACGATATAACTAAAGCATTTCATCGTGCAGCAAAATTAGCCTGCCCAATCAGGGCAACAAGTAGGAAACCAAAACCTCCATGGTGGTCCACTGAAATTGCAACCCTCAGAAGGGAATGCAGATCAAAATTTAATGAAGCTAAGAGATCCAACTCTTGGAGTGAATTTAAAGACTGGCAACGCCGATTTAAGTATGCAATAAGAGACGCTAAGCGCTCCTCATGGGGGAACTTCTGTCAGAAGATAGAAAGTATTTCGGAGGCCAGCAGACTGCGCAAAATACTATCTATGAGTCCCAGCAATATTAGCTATCTCATCAAGGAGGATGGTGATTGGATAACAAGTAGCGAAGAAACTCTAGAGCTTCTTGTAAAGACGCACTTTCCGGGTTGCCTCCCCAGTAGGGTCACAAATACCCGAATCATAGGCAACCATGATGACATTCCAGCGAATATCATAACCGAGGAGAACATATAGCGTGCTATTAGCAGCTCCCAACCGTTTAAATCTCCGGGACCAGACGGCATTATTCCCGCTGACCTACAGCATACAGCAGGAATGATTGCACCCATACTCGTACCAGTCTTTGAAGCAGTGTTACGAATGAATTATATACCCCACAAATGGGAGGAGGTAAGAGTAGTTTTCATTCCCAAGGCAGGGAAAACTACACACACGAGACCAAAAGACTTCAGAACAATTAGTCTGTCGTCTTTCCTGTTGAAATCTCTAGAGAGACTAATAGATGGGCACATTAGAGACAAGGTGGGCAGCAAACTTTCGGCAGCCCAACATGCCTACAACAAAGGGAGATCAGTCGAAACAGCACTCCATTCTTTAGTGCACACAATTGAAAGATCACTTTATTACAAAGAATACACCCTCGCGGTCTTCCTGGACATCGAGGGTGCTTTCAACAATGTATCTCCTGCAGCGATTATCTCATCTCTGATAAATCTGGGAGTAAGCAATTCACTAACCTCATTTATTGAACGAATGTTAATCGGCCGAAAAATAAGCGCAGGATTAGGTGAATCAGTAATAAAAAGGTTCCCCGTCAGGGGTACACCCCAGGGGGGAGTAATATCACCGCTCCTGTGGAACATAGCAGTAGACATCCTTCTTCGGGAACTTGAAGACATTGGCGGTCAGATAATTGCATACGCCGACGATATTGTAATAGCTATCTCGGATAAACATCTCTCAACATTGGCAGATCTGATCCAAAGATCCCTCAACAAACTATCCCTGTGGTGTAACAGGCGAGGACTGGGAGTGAATCCTGAAAAAACCGACCTTGTGCTGTTCACCAGGAAGCACAAGATACCTGATCTCGAGAGGGCAACACCCTCGCAATAAAGGAAGAGACCAAATATCTAGGTCTCATAGTAGATAGGAAACTAAACTGGGGGCCCAACGTTGCAGATAGAGTGCGCAAAGTAACAGTGGCACTATATTCCTGCAGCAGAGCAATAGGGAAAAAATGGGGGATGGAACCCAAAATAATACACTGGCTATACACGGCGGTGGTTAGGCCAATTCTCTATCACGGTATAGTGGTATGGTGGAACGCCCTTGGGAAAGGGGTAAACTTCAAAAAAATGGACAAGGTTCAAAGGCTTGCGTCCACACTCATAACTGGTGCGATGAGAACAACACCATCTAAGGCACTGTATGCCCTACTGAATTTTCTTCCGGTGGACATACATGCCAAACAAGTCGCAAGTGGCGCGGCAATTCGAATGAATATTCTAAATAAGTGGTCAAATACCAGTTATGGTCACGGTAGAATATTAACGGAGTTTCCGGGGCTACCCGGATTGGTGGACTATGCACTTCCGGAACCTGCACCCGCTACAGCGTTCGCGACCCTCCTACCCTCAAGGGAAGAGTGGAAGCATGACGTTGTAAGTAGTGGAGAGTCCATCCATGTACACACAGATGGCTCAAAGCTCGAGGGAAGGGTTGGAGGAGGTGTATATTCCCATCACCTGGGAATCTCCCTCAGCTTTCGTCTCCCGGACCACTGTAGCGTTTTTCAGGCTGAACTGATGGCAATCGACAGGGCCACGAAACTGGTAAAGTGTGATATGATACCCCAAGTTGATATCTATATCTTCACTGACAGCGAGGCGGCAATAAAGTCCCTCGCGAAGCAGTCGACAACCTCCATGGTAGCCATGAAATGCCGCGCATCTCTTAACGAGATGGCTGAGTCATTTCGCCCAAAGGTAATATGGGTTCCGGGACACTGCGGCATAGAGGGGAATTGTAAGGCCGACGAACTGGCACGAAACTTCCTTTTGAGGATATAAATGACGAAATAGGAATACCCTTGCAAACTTGTAAGCTACTTACCTCCGAGAGGCTCACTAAAGTAGCGAACGAAAGGTGGCAGGACGAAATCACCTGCAAAACTGCCAAAGAATTATGGCCGGTGCTCAGCGCCAAACGCACTGGCCTACTACTGAGTCTAAATAAGTCCAATATTAGATTTTTAGTATCCGTCATAACAGGACACTGCCTAATTGGCAAGCACGCCTATCGACTTGGCCTACGTTCACATGACTTCTGTAGAAGTTGTCAAGATGAAGAAGAGGAGGAAACGCTTCTGCACCTGTTGTGCCAATGCCCTGCTCTATCTAGACGACGACTCTCCACTCTCGGTAGGCAATTCTTCGACAACTTGGAGGACCTTAGATGCGTCGATATCAGGGATCTTCTAAAATTCGTTCAAAGTTCAAAATGGTTTTAGGAGGGATTGGGAGTTGCTGACCCAACATGCGGCATCACAATGGGCCCTGAGCCTAAGTGTGTCTTATAGACGACCGCGACAACCTACCTACCTACCTTGCTCATTCTCTTTTGTGTTCTCTATTTGCTTTTACATGCTTCATTTCTGTTGAGTTCAAGTTTTTGTTCTTTGAATGGGAAACAACGAAAATGTCAATAGCAAAGCAAGAAAGTTAAAACGACTTGAAGGTACAGGCGCACGTGTACTCGTCCCTTTCCTTCTAGCTCTCTCTCTTCCACATGCGAGCAGAATTGAATCAATACTTAAACTGTGTAAAAGCTGTGTTAGTAAGGGTTGCAATCACTTAGCGCGGCAGAAGGTCTCCTACGTAGAAAGAAGTTCTGCGTAAAACTATTTCCGCCGCTTTTTTTCGGCAACACAGAAAGGATATTATACTTCCGCGCCTCTTTACAACAACACACAAAAGGGAATTCTAATGTTAACTTTATAAACCCTAATCGCGGCCGAAAGCAAAAGACTTCCGCCGCTCTTTACAGCAACACAGGAAGGAGAATTCTACTTAGTAAGGGTTATAATCCCTAAGTGCGGCCGAAGGCCACCTACGCAGAGAGAAGTTACGCAGAAATCAATTCAGCGCAAAAATACTTTCGCCGCTCGTTTCCGGCAACACAGAAATTAAAATTCTACTTAGTAAAGCTTATAATCCCTAAGCGCGGCCGAAATCAATATACTTCCGCCAGCACCACTGAAAGGAGAAGTCTACTTAATAAGAGTTGTAATCCCTAAGCGTGACCCGAGGCCGCCTACACAGAAAAAAATTCTGTGCAAAAATGCTTCCGCCGCTCTTTACGGCAACACACAAAAGGGAATTCTAATGTAAAGTTTATAATCCCTAAGCGCGGCCGAAGGAAAAATAATTCCGCCGTTCTTTTCCGGCAACACAGAAAAGAGAATTCTACTTAGTAAAGGCTAAAATCCTTAAGCGCGGCTGAAGGCCGCCTACGCAGAAAGAACTTCTGGGAAAAAATACTTCCGCCGCGCTTTTATGGCAACACAGAAAGTAGAATTCTATTTACCAAAATATTTTTTTTATTTTCACTTTTATTTCAACATATTTTGATTAAAAGAAATTTACTGATAGAAATAAAATATTTCACACCAACAAAAAAATATATATTCGCTAATCGCATTTGCCTGAAAATTTTAAAGTGCATTTAGTGGCATTGTACTACTATGATAGCGCGGCCGAGTAATCATAGTCAACTCATGTACAGTAGACTGCATCACTCCCCATAATAAAAATATCGGTACTGTTTTTCCACTGGAATTATAAAATATATTATATTTTAAAATTTCCACCAAAATATCTCGCAAAAATTTTAAGATTTACGTGAGCTTGACCGATTTGAAAATACCTCCAAAAATTTAGTTTTTATTAATGAAAACAGTTTTTTTTTAAAATATTTAAAAAAAATTACCTCAGATGACTAAAAAGTTTAAGCTTGAAAAGTTTGCAGAAAAACATTTAAAAAGAAATGTCTACGGAATCATAATAATGAAATTTTTGATGCTGTTTTTGAACATTTTTCAAAGACTGGTTTACACATGAGCAGGGAAGGGATTTTTAGGACAAACAAACTTATAAAAAAGGCAAAATAATTTAACGAAATAGGCTAGAAAAGACAAAATAAATTAGCAAAATAGGCAGTAAAAGGCATTAGAAAAAACGCAAAAGAAGGCACTAAAAACAGACAAAAACCGAAAAATAAGCAAAAAATACATTTATTTTAGAAATATTTATTTTACAAGTAAAAAGAGCAAAACTGTGAACTATTTTCACTATATCGACCCCTTTGCGCAAAATTATCGTATGTTACAAAAACCAAATTTTACAGGAAAGTACTTTTTGTATTTTTCTCTGCTTGGCTAGCACCATCAATGTCAAAGTTTAGATTTGCTGAGATAATTGAGAAATATAACTAAACGCAAAAATTTTTTGTAGAAAGGTCTCTACATTATAATTTCTTAGCCCATATGATCATTTTGCGCAAAGGGGTCGATATGAAAAACTTTGAATCTTTGACTATTTTCCCTTTTCGAGTTTTTTATCCACAAAACTTTACTCTCTATAGTTGTAGTAACATTGAACCACAAGATTCATTTGGAATTTTTCTGGTAGCATTTTCATAAATAGTTTGAATTTAATTTGTTTTTTGTTATTTTTTGGCCTTTTAACAATTATATTCAACAATTTTATAATGAGCTCGAG
>NW_023460782.1:23238-32218 GCF_013731165.1 Rhagoletis pomonella | reverse complement strand
AATGCTGCTCTTGTATGAATTCAGGTGTGCGTGTGTGTGTGTGTGTGTGCTTGTTGCCCGTGCGATCCCAAATGTTGCCAAGATCAATCTATCCGTGAGCTCTGTATTGTGTGTCTTGCTTTTTTTGAGATAGTCTTCACGGTGCGGATCGCTGCGGCGTGCTGGGGAACATCGCTTTGGATCGCTGGGTTGTTCGGTCGCGTTTTTGGCTTTGGCTTTGCCTCATGGGCACGCTTATGTACTGCCTTTGTTGTTGTTCTTGTCGTTGTTTGCTATTTGTCTTCTTTTTTTGACATTTTATTGTTGTTGTTGTTTTGCTGTCATTCGATTTGTGGATGCTTTTTCCAATTGCTTTTGATTTTTTTTTTGCAAGCATAATCTTATGGCTGCGTTGTTTATTATTTCTTTCGGAAATTTTAGGTATTTTTTTTTTGTGAGTTGCCCATATTTCGAAAAGAGACTTCAGCCAGCGATTCAGAGTGCAAACTGACCAGTAGGAAAAGCTTACAGGATTACTATCTAGGCACTAACTGATCCTATTTTTTCTGATGAGCGAATTTTCTTGGAAAAGACTGCAAACCCCCCATTGCAGGTCAGGGTTTCGGTGTAGTTTGCATCAAAAGCTCCTTCGACAGTGTCTAGTTCAAAAAAAAAAAAACTTGCGGTTACCTTGATAGGTGCCTGGCTGTTAGAGTAAATATTGGCCTGATTTAACAATGGGACGCACTTGAGTAACATATCGATACTACCACTGGCTCTTCAGCCAAGTTTACAGCCGCCCGCGGAAAAGTTCACTGATGTTTCGACAGGCCGCTGCAACTCTTGAGAATATGTTAAGAAGAAAGAATTTTCCAGAACTTTCAAGTTCGAGGTAGAAGCTTACAAGAATTCTAAGCCATTTATCAATTTACGACCCGCTGTAGTTGACGAAGTGTTTACAAGTTTTTTCCAATCATGTCTTTCATATCGTTTTTTTTTTTCTAGAAATATCCAAAGTCCGTTTATCCTTTTATTAGGATCTAGACCAAATTTTGTCAGTTGACTCATTCCTTTGAAAGCTGCCCAGTAAAGTCAGGTCTTTTTGAAACTCAGCGTAAGTAGCACCATAACCGGTCACCTCTCTGCTGAAGAATGAGGATGCCGCAAGTGAAATTGAATGCTTTGTTTTTACCGGTATCTTGCTTGTCTAGACCTTTGCGTCCTTGGAACCTTATCTCCCTTATGATGAAATTTCCTGCAGGGTGCCCTGCCCTGTAATCTTTCTTTGTATTCGGAGACTTCTCCACTACGCGCGTGTCAGCTCGTAGATTCCTATATAGTATGCATATACATCCAAATGGGGACCTTTAGCTGTCAGTTTTATTTTGCTTGGTTTGCCTATTTCAGCTTCTTTACAATGTATCTACCTATAACTTTTAAGGCAAAGGTTTCTATATTTTGCTTTTTTATTTGCCGTTTGTTTTTGTTGATCCCTAGCTAGCTGGGCCGCTCCCTATTTATAGTTGTACGCATATATATATTGTTAAACTTTTTCTTGATACTCTTTTACTATATTTACTTCTCTACAGCTTAACAGGTTCTTAATTTTTTGCTTGTGTTTATCTTCAAAATAAATTACTTGCCTCTGCCATACTGCTTTTGCTGAATTGTTGTTTTTGCTTTAGCTTTTGCCCATCCAGTGAGACCTCGCTGATCTCTTTGCAAATGTGTTTTCCAGAATCAACTGTTGCTGTTTTTATCTTTAAATTGTTTATTGTTTTAGGGCCAGTTTCTCAATGTCTGGTTAACACTAATCTCCGGTTGTCGACGTGTCTAACACCATGCCCATAACACTGTGTCGGTAACATCGGCAACAATGTTTAACTGGGCATTTGTGTTAACCAGAGTTGGGGAAAACGGCCCTTAGTGTTTCTGTTATATGAGAGCTTGGTATGACGTTGACGTTGACTGAGTGCAGGATGGGTTTAAACGCAATTCTTAGGGTATTTTACAGAGTGAACTCTTTCCAAATTTCTATTCTTAACTTTGAAATTTTGGTTATGCTTGATCGGGAGTAGGTGTCGGCTCAGGATCACAGTAAAATCACAAATTTCAGGAAGTTTAAGTAATTATCGTTCGGCGCCTTGACGCCTTGGTTGAGTTCAGCTGATGGAAGCTGGACTATTCATAATTACAGCCAATTCTAATATAAACACAGTATTATTGGAGCAATTCCTAAAGCAGAAGAGCTTTTGCAACTCTTAATACGGACAAGTATTGTGAGGAGCCCACGATAATTGCATTGTTACTAGGGTCGCGATTTTCAAAATATTTCAGTAGTTTTATTATTATGAATACCATTGGAGATAAAACACTGCGATTAGCCTATCGCTCTAACCGGACAAGGGCAGAGAGTACCCCTTTTCTTAAGCCACAAAAGAGATCTGGGCCGATGATACTCCTTTCTTCGCTAGTTTATAGGTAATCGCGTTTCCTTTAATACCTATGTGCCCCATAATTCAGAGAACTCAAACTCGATTGGTCAGACCAAGGGTATTCAGCTGGTCAAGGGGTACCCCATTACCAGTTTAGATGTTACCAGGTGAGATCTGAGGGCCTTGATAGCCTCTTAGCTGTCAACTAAAATCGCGTTGTTCTGATTCCGGAGGTTCGCTTGATATAAAAGTACGCGCATCTTTCTATGGCATATGTTTGAGCATGGAAAATGTTCAACTACACTTACCCTGGTATCTTCTTCGGTCAATGAGTCATCAGAATGTATCGGGTAATCATGTTTTGGTCTATACGATATGTCTCCAATATGTCAACCCAGCTCGTCTGATCTGAGTAATAAGTTTTGAACTTCTTTGCCAGTTTTGAACCTCGGATGCATGTTATCCTTCGGTATTACAATTTCAGGGCACTTCTTCGTAAGAATATTCAACTTTCTACGACTATGGAACCCTTCTGCCTCGATATTGGTACCTGCCACGCTTAGTAAAGCTCTCTTCGCCTGAGTCTGTATGTGAATATAATGAGGGGTGATGTAAACCAACATCCAAGGATAAGGTTAGATAAGTTCGCATGGCTCCAGTTGTGCAGACGCATGTTCCACCCTTATATCTTGGAGAGAGCTTTGATTGTTCCAAGTTGTGTAGTTCTATCGACGCAAATGATGTATCCATAGACTGGCATGGGTCGTGCTATCGTCGTATAGATCCTTCCCAGTTACCTTTGGTGTACATCTTTCCTGCCATGGACCTACACGTCACAAATGATCTTACAGTTCTTTCAACGTGTGCCTTCCAGAGTAGATTTTTTCTAGTATTACTCCTAGGAATTTAACCTCTTTTTAGTACATAATGTCGGTTCAATCTAGCTTTATCGTTTTTACTCTTCCAAGTTTATATTTCCTTGAGATAGGTACTATAGCGGTTTTTGCTTGATTTGCATTCAGATCCACTTTAGCACACCATTTTTTGGTAATTTAAAGCCCTGGTGTTTCCGAATTTCTCTCTGTATATTATTACAACGTCGTCAGCGTACCCTTGGCAAGTTAGCACAGTATTTATTAGCTCTTAGAGCAGACCGTCGACGACTATCCTCCAAAGTAGTAGAGATAAGAATCCACCCTGTGGGCAGCCCCTTGTTGTGAAACGCGCCCTATATGTCCAGAAAGCGCATATGGCTGTCTCCTTATTTTCTAAGCTATCCTGAAGTGCACTTATCAGCGAGTATAGGGCGGTTTCAGTGGAGCGGCCTGCCATATATGCGTGCTGGCGCGAACTCAGTGAAGACCGGAGTTATCTATTACCTTTTCTAAAACTTTTAGTACGACGGAGGTAAGACAGATCGGCCTGAAGGATGTTGGATGATAAATACCTTCACTCTTCTCCACGCATTTGGTATACATATAGTGCTATGCTACTTCTAATTATTTTTAATAGCGGTCCAATGACGCATTCTAAGCCTTGCTGTAGTATGCCAGGGAATATTCCAACCGCTGCCGGTGATTTTTGTGCTTTGAAGGTGTTCACCACCCACCTTAGTCGGGGCTCAGAATATATTTACTTAGGCACAAAACAGTTTTCTCTGCTTATTTTCGTACTATGTTCAGTAACATCTTTCTCAGAATAAGGTGTAGATCCTGAAAAGTGAGTATCTAGCAGAAGTTTGATCTTCTCTTCCTTACTCCTTGTGAAGCTTTCATCGTTCTTCCATAGACTTGCAGACGATATACAGCTGGTTTTTGCCATTACCTTATGGAGTCTTGTAGCCTCTGCCGTAACTTCTATGTTTTCACAGAAGTTCCTTAAGCTTAAACGCTTAGATTCCCTTGTCTCTTTGTTGAACAGAGTTAAGGTCTTTCTGTATGCTGGCTATTCCCCAGTTCATTTTGCCCGATTGAACAATTTTCATACTTCGGTTCTGAGTTTACTTACATTTTTGTTCCACCAGGATACATCTGTGAAGGAACGTACCTTACTTGTAGGACAACTGTCTTCGTATGCATCAATGAGTAATTCATTAAAGTGCTCTGTAGCAAATTCTAGTTTTGTTGCGTTCCTCATCTTCCAACTCAGTTTAGATTGAGCTGCGTTCAACCTCAGATTGCCTTTGAACTTCTTTCAGTCTGTTTTCTTGGGATTCCTTAAAACTCTTTGTAGAGTTCATAAGAAACTAGAAGGTAATGAGAGAGCTAAACAATTGAGTGTTTAAATACTTATTCTGTGGCAACGGAAAAGTCTGGCAGTGTCGTTTTTCTCCAAAAAAAAGTACAAAGTGCCTCTGGTACACATCCTGGCATGAGTTTCATCTAACAGTGAAGGGAAAGCCAATAATTTTGTCAAACACATTCACCTAATTTTCTTATGTTTACCAACGTAACGCAATAAAACTGCTCCAGGAAGAAGAGCATCTCTCTTGATAAGGGTCGTGACAATTGAGAAGCACACCTAAGAAATCGGCATACAATTGTTGGTATTTTTATGAAAAGGATGAGCTCAACTGCACATTGATACTCAAGTAGAAAGAAAGCCTAACTTCAAAGGCGTTCAAAATATATATTTATGTTACCTGAAGAAATGCCAAAGAAACTAAGGTAACCCAGAAGGTTGCTGCAACTGACATACAATATAGAGAATTTGAAGTCGGATTTATGATGTATGTATGTAAATATGCTTTAAACTTAAACCGCAGCCGGATACAAGTTTTCAACATTCGCCGAATTCTATTTTCATAATTCAACAGAAATTTGCATTCCAAAGTACCGCAATTCAACTTTTTAATAGAATCAAATCCACTTTTATCATCTTCCAAAAAAATTTTAATAACTATTAAAAGTTGAATGCAGGAAAATTTACAATTTTAATATTTCGTAATTGTAATGGCAGTTTAAATATTTGTCCACCTACAGCACAGGCAACAAAAGCGAAGAAGGTGGCAATAAGAGGCCGTAAACTGCAAACGAATATCTTTGAAATGACCTCAAGTCATGTCTGGACGTCTTTGAAGTTGTTTACACATATTTTAACTTACATACACATACAAATAAATGTCCGACTAAGTAAATATATAGCAAAATTTTATTGTATACAAGCCAACATATGAAGGCTTTATATACATACTTTTAAACATTCAGCTCAAATACTACATACACAGAAACAGAGGAAGTGGCAGTCAGTCAACACTCTGCGCTTTTGGGCGGGACCGTTGCTGCAACGTCGACGAAACGAAGAACTACATACAGCAATGAAATGGAAATTAAAATGAAAATTGGAATTGAATTTTGTTTGTTTACATCTTCCGTAGGCAAAAAGTTTTGCCAGCAACAAAATTAAGTGTAATGGATGTGCGCTGGATGGACAGATGTATCTCTATACAGGCATACATACATACTTACATATTTACTAGGGTGTTCGATAATGAGCCTCTTTTTCAAAGGTTGGTTTCGAATTATTCGGAAAAATCGGTTGTCAATTTTGATATCTATTGAAAAATTCACCTGCGATCTTTCTTGCACTTTTTTAATTTTTTAATCGATTTTTTGCCATAGGTGCCTTTTGGCGTTCGGTAGGTCCGTAGTTCGATTTTTGGTTCATCAGAAAAAAGTTGTCTTTTTTTTGTTATAGCGGGCGCTCCTCCGCTGGCAGTTGCAAACCTCGAAGTATACGAAAATGAATGAAAATAAACGAGAAGCTCGACCAACCATGTAGAAAAATGTGTAAGCATCAAACTGTTATCTGTTATTACTCTGGAATTTTTCGCACACTTTTAAAATGAAGCTCTAGTGCAGTTTTCCTAGAGTTTAGTTAAAAAATTTACAAACGTTTGCTAGTGTCATTTTCAATAAGATATTCGTATGTACTAAATAAATCAGCCGAAAAAAAACAGTTTATTGATAACAAAAATGCGGATTATTCGATATTCGAAAAATAAAGATTTCAAAAAAAACAGCTGATATATCCAAAAAAGCCGATGGAAACCGGTTTAGGAAAAAAAACCTAGTCAATCACCCTCATATGTATGTATATTCGTTCCGTCGACGAACTGTATAAAGGCAGAGAGGTGGTTAGAGTCGTGAGGCGGGCGTACATATGTATATATATATATATTTATTTACATACATATTTAGGTATGTACAGGTCCAACAAGCGGAGGTAAACAAACATTCGGTCGGATGGGCACACATTTAGACTTGAGAATCTAAAAATAATGCAAAATGTTTATGGAAAAGTGGATTTTTACTTGCCATGGCTGTTAGCTGCAGTAGCAACTGCAGCAAATAATATCAACAAACATGTAAAAATACGTAAATTACGGAAACAGCAACAACAGCAATACATAGTGGTAATAATGAATATGCCTGCATTTGTGTAAGGAAACACGACTGACTGACAGCCAGTTGGGTCAGAAAAGCAGATAGGCCAGTCAGATAGCCAGCCACCCACTAGTAGGCGCAATCACACGGTTAGCAACTGCCATCAACAATGGTGCTGCTTTCGTACATTTACATGCTCATACATATTTACATACTCGTATCTCTGTATGGATGTAGTACATCTACATATGTATGTACCTACCTAACCCCTCGCATTAGTTGTTTGCCTAGACATTTTGCAAAATTTTTATAAAAGTTTATTTGTAACTTTTTGACACTGACATCGCTGACTGTGTAATTACCTCAGTTCGTAGGCGAAACGCGCTAGTAAAAAAAAAATGTTCGGAGTAGTGGCAATTATTAGTACATAGCTAGTTAGTATAGTCGGATGGAATGGTTCCGAAAAAAGTTTCACCATGGGAAAGTTAAAAGATTTAAATATGTATTAAGTTTCCGCTGCATTTCTTTCCTTCAAAGTCAAATAGTGAATTGACAGGTCCCTCAAACCCGCCCCTTTGTGATTCACATACTGCTGACAAAACCAAAGCTTTTTTAAAAGTTTCAAAAGTTCTTCGATAAGGGTGAAGTTTTGACAGGCTTCTTAAGTGAAGTTTATCACGCAGTTCATTAGCTTCTTCTGTAAAATTATCGTGGAAAACTAAGTTTTGTATATTTTTAAAATTGGAAGCAATTTATTTGAATTATTAATTTATTCGGAGGCGGTTGAGAGAGAGGTCAGGCTTTCCGCGACCAGTTTAGATATTTACCCTCCTAGTCAGCAAAATATTAGTGCATGACCAATAGGCTGCCTGAAAGATGCTTCAGAGATCCGGCAGTCTGAACATCAGATCAAATGAGAGTTTCTGATAGTATACATCTCGTCCGACTCCTCTCCCGTCCAGCTTCGATCCAATTCTTTCGGTAGGAGGTCGAAGATTTTGAGAATCGTCAGGTGCCCGTAATCTGGGTTGAAAGAGAATCCAGAGCTTTTGAGCCAAATGTTCGAGCGAAGCGACGCTACTTTTCCCACAATGTCAACAGGTACGACGCTAAGCGTATCGATTAGGGCCGCCCTTTGCACGCGCTCCAGCTTCCTAATAAGAGTAGAATTTTCCTGTGAATTCCACCAAACAATGACCTCATATAACATGATTGACTTGGTTATAGTTTTATCTAGCCAGTACAACACTTTTTGATACAGTCCCCATCTCTTTCGACATGGCATTTTTACAGCTGCAAAGAGACACCGATGCCTCTTTTACTAACTGCTCAAAAGTTGACTTCCATGATAACTTCCAGACCAGTATTACGCCCACGAACTTGACCCTGTCAAAAAGAACAAGGGAAGCACCCCACTTTTTGGGGGAAGCTGAGCATGAGGAACTTTATACATCCGGGTGAATAGTACTAAGAAGGCCGGCCTACAGCTTTTCTTTTGGGGGTGTGAGAAGACTTTAAATTCACGCGATTTTCACCCAATACGCCTTCTTATAAATCGATGTTCTATAGAGATGTATGTATGTATGTTTATTTTTTAAATTGACTACATAAAAATTGCTTGTATTTCAAGTAAGGAAACTTCTTCGAAGAAGTTTAAATAACTTTTTTTGCATTATTTCTTCGAAGTCAACATTAAATATTCTAGTGTTCTAAGTATAAATGTTTGTATGTACATATGTATATATAATTAATGCCATAAAATATACTCACAACGAAATTGCGTAAATGAAGAGACAAGTGTGAGCTCTATTATTTATAGCTTATGCCCATGAGGCATTTTTGGGAAAATCCATGACAAAGCAACCAGTTACTTTGTTGCTATGAACGCATAAATAAATGCATACATACATACGTACGTACAATTAAGAAGTTCTTGCCATGATTTGTAATGCAAAGTATGAAGGTAATTGCTAGTAGAAATTGTTGTTGTTGTTGCTTCTTCACGTTTTTGCCACTTTCATGATATTCATCTTATAATTAATTCAAAGACGACGCAAAACGCACAAACACTACAAACGTACATAAATAGTGAGTACGTATACTTGCCACACAATGTATGTATGTATTTATGTTATGTGCTTGTAAACTCCAACCGCAGCGTAGTTGTGGCAACAAGTTTTC
>NW_023460782.1:5898-22838 GCF_013731165.1 Rhagoletis pomonella | reverse complement strand
TGTGCTTGTAAACTCCAACCGCAGCGTAGTTGTGGCAACAAGTTTTCTGTTGCGGCTTTGTGGCCCCCCCACAAATATTAATTAATGGCACAACCACTGCGAATGACTAAATGTACTTTCCAGTCGGCTAGAGTGGTGGCGGTAGCAGCAAAAAATCAGCCGCAATTTTATGCAAACATACTATACTTATAAATGAATTTACACGCACTTGTATTGATGTATTTACTTATTTATTTATGTATGTAGATATATTAGTGTGCATCACCAAAAAAGTGGCGATTTTTCCACTGTAAATAAAAAAAATATTAGATATATTTTGAGACTTCCGCCAAAAATATTTTGGAAAAATATTAAGACTTACGAGAGTTAGACCGATTTCAAAATATGTACAAACATACTTCCAGAAACCTCATTACTTAGTTGAATTCCGTTGATAAAATGTTGAAAGACTTTTATGCAGACTTTTTAAGCTTAAACTTTTCAGTAATTTGAGGTGAATTTTTGGAAAATAAAATTTTTAAATTTATTTGATTAAAAAAAAGTCGGTTTTTGAGGTATTGTGAAATATGTAGGTGTAGCTCACTTAAATAATTGTATTTTCTCATTTTCGTTGTTGGTGTTTCCGATAGGGTAGGAGTGTGATGTAATGTGGAACGATTTTCCGTCATCCCTTGTCAAATTTGGTTTGGAGACAAACCGGTTTCGGCATTGTGCCATGACACTGAAGATGGCACAACGCCGAAACCGGTTTGTCTCCAAACCAAATTTGACAAGGAATTATATTTTCTTACAGAGCAATTCTGGCAACTATCTTGAAATCTCTGTACTGTCTTTCGGAAGACTAATTAAACGATCTGCTAATGAGGAGGTCTTGCGTTATGCTGCTGACCTTTTAGCAACAAGTTTTTTTTAAATTAAATTAGATTAAAATATATATATATTTATTTAAAAAAAAATAAAAACTAATGATAAAATTAAATAAAAAAAATTTACGAAAACAAAGCAAAAATAAATAAAAACATTTTTAAAAATTAAATGAATTTAAAGAATTTTTTTTTTCTTTTTAAAACAATAAAATAAAAAATTTAAATGGAAGCAAATCATAAAAAAAAACAAAATATTACATAAAAGTAAAAAAAAAATAAAAAATAAACATTTTTATTATTCAAACAAAATCTAAAAATCAAAAAATAAATAAATTAATTAATTTATTTAATTAATTAATAAAAAAAATAAAATAATAACTAAAATAATTTTCTAACTAAATAAAATTTAAAAAACATTTTTTTTAAACCATAACATCTAAAAATTAAAAGAAAATGAAACTAAAAAAAATGTATTTAAAAAAAAGGTTTCTTAAAATTAAATAAAATAAAAAAATTTTCTTCTTTTTAAAAGGAAAACTCAAAATTAAAAGAAAATCAAATTATGAAAAAAATTAAATAAAAAAGAAAAAATGCATAAAATAAGTTTCTAAAAATTAAAATAAATTAACAAATATATACATATGTATTTATAAATAAACTCTAAAATTTAAAGAAATATAAAAGAAATAAAAAAGAAAGAAGAAGAAAAAAAGATAAATTAAAAAAAAAAATCCGCTGACCGAGACTGGTACTCTGATCTCTCGAATCGTACGCCTGTGGCCATTGCGACCATTGGAGCGACTGCCGATTTCGTTTGTATGGAGAGCGATGCATTCTAATGTATATAGATATAGTATGTATGTTTACATATAAGCATGTAAGTTGATTTCCCGACATGCATTTGCATTGCCTGCGCTTGCATTAATCCTGTTGCATGCAACATTGAGTGTGGCAAGAAATTAGTCATAACTACCAAGCGCGTATGCAATTTATTAATAAAGCGTATGAAAGTGCGTTTGCATGTGTGAAGGAAGGGAAGTGTATGTGTAGTTAAGTGAGTGCATGAAATAAGGATGTGCTGTGCGGTTTAATTCCGAATGAATGAAAAAAAAAAACAAAAAGCAATCAAAACCATGCAACGACGCAGAGACTAAAATAGCGAACAGCCGACAGCAAGTGCATGGAAATTTCTCGAAACTAATTTAATTTTTTCACAATTGCGAACATATTTTTATTTATGTACATATGTAGAAGCATTTAGAAGCTAAAGGCTGTACGATTTCTCGCAGAAAATAAAGACAGACGATTTTATTAATTTATGGTAAAAATTACAATTCTTGAGAAGTGTCTGCTGCGCAATGGATGCAAAGAGTAATAGCAATTTGTAGGACTTTAATTATTTTAGATTGAATATAGCTTAATAAATCCTTCAATTTTGAGAATTAATTGGGAGTCACACGGCAGCACTAACCAAACTTTTCTAGTTTGCTTATAAACGGAACAGAGTTCCCTGAAGAACGAAGGATGATGAAGTAGTGATCTCGTTGTGATACCGATTGACAACCGGACAACCAGTAGAATGACCAATTAGCTACTTTGACAAACGGCAAGAATTGATGATAGCCTGCAGTGCCTAGATACTAGAGGTATACGCCGCCGAGCCACGCCGCCGCCGCCGCCGTTTTTTGTCATTCCTCACGCGCCGCCGCCGAGTTACGAAAATATCGGCGCGGCGGCGGCGGCGGCGGCGTTCGGCGCCTAAGGAATTTTGTACAAAATTTTCATGATGTATGTACATTGAATACATCGTTTGAAGGAACTAAATATTACTTGTATAAAAACACAATTTTACGAAATGAAAATTACATTTTTAAATTAGTTTTTTTTTGCATAATTTGGGCCACTGGACAAGAGTATGATCTCCTTTATTTTTTCCAAAAATAGCATAACTTAGAAAAAACATAGGTAACATATTTTTTTGACGACAGCGTTTATTACAGTTAAATTAGGGTCGAATACTGGTAATCTAACGATTTTTTTCCGCAGTAGACAATTCTTTTCTATACTACAAAAATACTACTTTTTTATACACCTACTACAACAACAAGAAACTTATAACACATCAAAAACTTTAGCTCCAATATCTCAGAAAGCAGTTTTAATAGAAGCGGCCTCTTTGCATCTAACTCCTCAATTATTGAAGATAAATCAAAGACAAGTTGATTTTTCTATGTATTTTTTTAATATTTTAAACAAACACTTTTTTGCTAATATTTACATTCGTAAGTTATTTTATTCTGGGGTCCCACATACGTATACAAGTACTAGGTGGCTGTGTGAAAATTACGTTAGCATTCCTTAGTGGTGGTCAAACCCCAGGAAGATTTTGCTCCCTCGCATCACTATGTTTTCTACACAGGGTTAAAGTTCCCTCTTTATGGTAAACATTAGTATTATTTTTAATTACATTCGGTTCTCCTTAGAAAAATTTGGCGCTTCATATTTTAGTGGAAGTTTTAACCATCTATAAGCCATTTTTTTCAACAGTGGGTCAAAAAGTCCCATTCTGGTTCGAGTTGATAAGACTATTGCAAAAATTGATTGAGAGCGACATAAATTACCCCAATAACTAAACTTTAAACAATTTTTTTTTCTTTAAATTTAAATAGTAAGTACATACGGATCTGTAGAGAATATAGAGATCCGTGTGTGTATGTATGTATATACCTCAGACCTTCTTCTGTTCGCCCATCAATCAGCGCCAGACACTCAACATTTTAATTCAAGTAGGAAGTAACAATATTTAAATTTAAAACTAATTCAATAATGAAATAAATAGAATTATAATAATAGAATAATTGGCATGGCGAATGCCTAACGCTGACGAGTTGAAATGATAAGATTAGTAGCCTCATGGCTCTTTGAAATCTACCTTATGAGAAGTAGCGCCGGCGTTTCCAGACGCGCCGGCGTCGCCGCCGCCGCCGAATATTTTTGACGTTGACCACGCCGCCGCCGCAAAGCCTGTCGGCGTAAACCTCTACTAGATACAGGTCACATACTGAAGAGTGCCCAAGCTCATATACCAGATATGTTGCGCGATTTTCGAAAGAAGGTTCCATTTAGCATATTTTGTTCACCTGTTCGAAGCAATGTGCTTTCAACAATAAATTGCAAGAATATAGGGGATCTCGAACTCGTTCCTTTGAACGCAACTAAAGAGTTCAGATCCCTAAAATTTCTTCCATAGTCTTAAACGAGTTACTGGATAGATTAAATCAAGGTGTAGAGACAAATTAATCCAACTACACAAATTCTCTATTCGAACAAAAGTTTCTCAACCAGTTTCGTTCCACGTAGCCTTCTTAGCACTTAGGAAGGTGGAGGTGCAGACCAAGTTCTTCCACATCCATCCTGTCTCACATAAGCCGACATATGTACATGAAATATTTCATACCGTTTCTTATATCCAGCTTGCAATTTTCTCCTTTTCGCTTGGTAATCAATTTGTTGTTCTTTCTGTTTATTAGAAAACACATAACACTAAGACTCCCCTAAGCAGCTGATTACTGCAAGAGATCTCTACTTCAACAAAATTACACCAATAACCGCGCTGTCAAGGTAAATTTGATTAAACTTGGTTGTGAAGATTTCGCAACTTCACTTAAGCAGAAGAAGAAGAAGCAGAAGTAGATTAGGGAGCAGCAGAAAAATACATAATATACACATTCGTACGTATGTATATACATTAGACTGCATCACCAAAAAAGTAGTTGCGTCTCATCCGCCGGGACTACAAAATTTATTATATTTGAAGACGTCCGCCAAAATAACTGTGGTCATAAGCAACAATCGCCTAAGTCGAAAAACCTGAATTTGAGAAAAAACGCTTTACAGATTTGGACTGTAATGTTAACCTTATGGGGAAACCAAAATATTTTCGTCTATAACTTTATAAATAGCCTAGCTAACGAGATGGGAGTTTCATATACAGATAGTAGTTGGAGTTAAGCGAATTTTTTCCAAAAACATCTTTAAGAAACTATTTTTATTCATAAAAAAACTACATTTTTGGAGGTATTTTCAAATCGGTCCAGCTCACGTAAATCCTAATATTTGTCCGAAATAATTTGGTGGAAGTCTTAAAATATTAAAGATTTTATAATTCCGATGGAAACACAGTACCCATTTTATTTTATTTTTGTATGGGGAGTGATGCAATCTAATATACTTACATATGTTCATACGAAATTCTACTACAAGACAAACGACACAATGAAGCCATGACATTACCGCAATGGTAAACTTTTCTTGAGGAATTGAAGTTGCGAAGCAATTTCTGTACAAAGAACGTCGAAAAGTGGCCAAAATGGGGAAAGTTTGTTATTGAAAGATGGAGCTAGGAATTTGATTTTAAGTTGTGGCTGAAACTGAATGAAAGTTAGATGGAGAGCAAACGAGCGAACATTAGATGGTTTCGTTGCTTTGAGCTATGTGTAAGTTAGGAGAAGAATAAATGCAGTACCTACTTGGGTATGTTTACAAGAAAAATAAAGGGAAATTTTTATCACCGAAGTGAGGAATTGAAAAAATACTTTTTGCTGATTTTTTGTGTATTTTTTATCGACTTTGTAGAGGTGGAAAAGTATCGACGATACTATCGATATATCGATGGTTTGTGTTTGCAAAAAATACTATCAATGTTTTAGAACTATCGATACTATCCACTATATTGTAAGACCAATTGTAATGTGGTAGCTCTTATTTCGCCAAAAAAAAAACGAGAAATGAAAAACTGTCTGTATTCATGCGCATTTTCCACCGAAAAAAAAATCTTAAATTTTCTAATAAATGTATAGCGATTTGTTTTTTTTCTTCTAAAAATATTATGGCCCTGTGTTAAAAATATATCGCGTATACAATTACATAATTTTATTTTAATTTTTGTTATCTTTGAGTCGAATAAAATACTGCGTTTTAGCGTTTATATATTTTTGGCACTCTAGATTTTTCCGCAAACAAGTCGCTTGTAAACATATTTCGGCAATATAATCTAACTGGGATCAAGCTACAAAGCTCTTAAAATTTGGGGTGGTGTTGGCATAAACACAGCAGATAACAGCAGTGTTCCTTGGAAATCAGTTGAAGCGCCACAGCCGACGCTCTAATTTGAAGTAGATGTAATCTAACATAACAGAAATAAGGGTTGACTTTTGGTTTCGACGACGACACGAGTAAAGGGTTAGCCGAAAAGAGCGGCGGCAACAAAGGCTCAACGCAATTTCTATGTAAAATTTTAAGAAAGGTGAAAAAGTGTAAGGGACTAGTAAAGCCAAGACAAAATTTTAAATATCAAAACATCAGCAGCGACTGTGATGAGCGTTTATAAATAGCAATAGCTCCGCATTTTCCCCTCGGGCGCAAGAGATGACAACATTCAGATTAGTTTATCACCACCAAGCATTTGTTACCAGTTTGCTAGTTTTTACAGCTGCATTATTTTTTTTTGTTGTTTTGCCATTTATGATGATGACAATAATGATGGCACTGCTGTAAATGACGCACTCAACGCAAATACTGACATATGTATGTACATATCTATGCTATGAGCGATTGTCAGCGCGGTCTGTTTGTCTCCCTGCGTGCGTGTGTGTATGTGTGTGTGTGTGTGGGAGTGATGGCCCAAAATGCAGTTACTTTTTGCCGATTTCGTTGCTTGATTGCTGCGTTGGCATCCAACCAAGCAGCCAACCATCCATCCATTTGTCCTTTGAGCATCCTGTCGTCAACGCACAGCTTACATATCTACTTCAGCCAAGTGCCGGATGTTGTGTGAATGTAAGCGCGCTTTGCTACAAGTTATTTGCGCTTGTTGTTGTTGCTACTATTGCTTTGGCTGTGTATCGCGGTGGCTGTTTTTGATGAAATGTACTTGATGTTGTTGAAAAGTTTTTGCAAAAATAAGCAAGCGAGGATACATTTGAATTTTGTTGGCAGTTGACAGTCTGCATATTTGCGCTGATGTCAAGTGGAAGGGGCGGCACGGGGCGGGGTATGGACAGGATATGCGCAGTTGTGTGGCAGTATACGAAATTGTGTCAAGCAAATTTGCTCGTTTGCCGTGTTTATGCGTGTACTTTACAGCAAAAGGCAGTTAAGTATTTCGGGTATGTCATTTGGACAGCTTTTCCTCGTATTTTTCATACTCGTGCGAAGTAGGTACGTATGTATGTATATCATGAAATGTTGAAACGAGGGCAATGTTTGGTGATTTTGTGAAAGTGAAAGTTGGAGAGTTTAAATGCCATTAAAGGCAAATGAAATGCTTTAAGGCCTATTTAATAATTTTTGGCAAACATGTAAGTTTTGTATAAAAACAAACTGCTGGTTAGACTTAAGAATGGACATAGTGATTTTTGGCTTTGAGATGGTTTAAAAGAAAGCAGGGACATAACAGTTATAAGTTTTATTGCAAAAACGTTGCTCCATAACAGTTATTAGATGAGAAATATTTTTTATTTCATCGATAAGAGTTATAACCCAACGTTTATTTTTTACGTTGCCTGATAACTGTTATGCAGGAGAAATATTTTTCCGTTGCCGATAAGAGTTATAACCCAACGTTTATTTTTTAAGTTGCTAGGTAAGAGGTTTTTTGCAAGGTTTATTTTTTACGTTGTCTGATAACCGTTGTAAGATTAGGATATTTATGAAGATGGAAGTAGAGAATAAGATAAATATGATGAAATAAAAGTGATGGAGTGAAATAACTCTTATCTGATAACGAAAAATAAACGTCGGGAAATAACTGTTATCAAGCAACGTAAAAAATAAACGTTGGGCAATAACTGTTATCGAGCAACGTAAAAAATAAACATTGGCGAATAACTCTTCAACAGCCACGAAAAAAATATTCCTCATCTAATAACCGTTATGAAACAACGTTTTCGTTAAATTTCAGAATTCATGCAACGTTTTCAATTTGTAAATTCTAGATAACAGTTATTTTTGGTCCCTGAAAACAAGCCTTTTGCACTTCAAAGAGTGAGAGAGATATTTCCATGACCTGAATATCTACTTTAACTCCATTTCCAAGCCGTTTCTCGGTTTATGTGAGTGAGGAAGTCATGTGCTCGGTTACGCTGTTGCGCAAGACTGAAATCTCATACACCCTATCTTAGTGGAAGAATAAAAAAGATGGAAAGTCGTCTAGCTTCAAACTAAGTTTACCGTAACGGCGAGAATGTAAAAAGGAAAAAAAAAAACATTTTAGCAAGTTTTGGTTCATTTTCTTTGGTTAAAAACTTTTTATTTTTATGCAAATATTGCTTACTATCTAAAAAATAAAAATTTCAAACTGTCTAGAACATTCATAAAAATTCGACGAATTTTACCAAATTTGATCAAAATTTTAAACTTTTATATACAAATTTTCAGAATTTTTTTGAGTAAGCTGTTTTGTAGGCCATTAAATTTTAGTATGATAAAGCCAGCAAAGAATTAATAAAAATCAACGCGATTTTCTAGCGTCTTGAAATTTGCACTTTAACCTACTAGAATTCAAATGGTTACAAAACTGCATACCCAAATAAAAAGTTTAAAATTGTCGGGTGCATATGTTAAAGTTTGTTGTTGTTTGACCTTTGCAATATGGATTTATGTAGGTCTGGTTAGGCAAAGTGCTAGACTTTTATAAAAAAAACAACAATTTTAACAATTGTAACAATTTTTCTTTATCCTATTTAATAAAAAAATGTTAATCTGCTCCGCAAATTTCGTTTTAGCTCCGATTTTTCGAGTCATTTAATCCCGAATCGCGTTTCAGTAGTCCGAACGCTGGTGTGAATGGTGAAGGGCTTGATGCCTGTAGCTTTCGGAGAGCAAACACCTTTTTTGGCACAAATGTAAGTTACGCGGTTTTGTACTTTAAACAACGATATGTACATAACAACTTCGGAAAAAATTCGGAATTTTCGGTAAACACATCTGATTTTTTTCTAAACAATATAATTTTTTCTACTTCATTTCCTGCAACAAAGCACGGCAGGAGGTCAACAATGGATTTGTTCTAATTAAATAATCCCAAAATATTCTATTGCTCAGGCAAATGCGCATATGTATGTACCGAATTTTAAAGACTCGATACCAGATATTTTGCAGCGCACCGTCATTTGCTAGCGACCGTAATCCCTTTTGTGCAATTGCAAAGCGCATTTAGTCAGCCATTCAGGCAAATTGCCCTGCACTCAGGACGATACAGCGACGTGACACAATCAACTCAAGCAACACATCAGCAGCACGTTGACACGCAACGTCAGCGTTATTATCAATGCGAAATGTAAAGTCAGGAGTGGAGGAGCTGCCACTGCAACACCCACTATGGGTACAAAAGGGGCAACGGAGCGCACTGCCCACTCCTCTTCGTCGTTATTAGTCATCAACAAAACACATAAAATATATAAACGTAGGTACATGCATGTGTATGTACATTAGGGTGGTCTAAAAAAATGCATGTAAAGTCGAAAAAATATACCCCTATTTTTATACCCGAGCGCACTTGTGCACAAGGGTATATTAACTTTGTTCGATAGATATACACAAATGCATACATAAATGATCAGAATGAAAAGAGAAATCGATTAAGCCATGCCTGTCTGTCCGTCCGTACGTCTGAACGCTCCCTAAATATTTTTTTGATTTCAAAATAAAAAAGGGCTATATTTTTTCGGTATAGAACAATCTTAGGGGGTGGCGGCATCAAAATTCCGACTTCACTGTTTTTGAGCTTCATACATATGTATGAGCGTACGATAAACAAGCTTCGCATAGCAAGCAACTCCCTAAGGGCGACACGTATGCAGTTGTCATTGCTAAATTCGTTAATAGCACCAAGCACCGCACTGTGCACCAACTCAAATGCACCAACTGTTCTCTTGTGTTGTTGGTTGCAATCGCTGTAACAACAACTAAAACAATAATGACCCTAATGATGACTATACAAAAGATGTCAAGTCGCGGCGAGTAAGCGAATGGTGAGCGAGCGGGCGAGCGAATGGCTGACTAGCTGATTGCGCCGCAAAGGGGCGATTGAAGGGTATCCTGTTCGTGCAGCATAAAGTGCAAATGTGCAAATGCAATCATTCAGCTGCCACTAACAGTGATGTTGCAACACTTTTCGTATTTACCTCAGTGCTGAACTACTACGACTGCGACTGCGATTGCAGCTGAAGCTACCCCGCCTCACCTTCCATAACGCGGCATAAAGGCAGCATCCTTTCGCCTTTTATGCACGCATGCCATTGACGAGCGTAGGGATATAGGGAGGCTAGCAGCGAGTCAACAGCATCAAATGCATCCTTTCAGCGCACAATGGCACAACCGATTGACACTGCCGGGCGCCCTGCTTTGTCGTTGCGAGAGAATCCACACACACACACACACACACACAACATACATACGGGCATGCACATACACAAAGCATTTCCTGGTTGCCTTTTAGGCGCATCATGCATGGATTTTTGCATAGTTAGAGCGAACAACTAATTATGTATGTAGCTGGTGACTCGTGAATTCACCTTCCTTTGCATGAACGAAAGGGGCAGCTGTGGCATCGAGGCCTGTGCAAACAACTGCAACACAAAAATGCACACCCTGGTCGAATGTATGTACGTTTGTACGTATGTGCGCATATCGTTTATGGGAGCTAAGAATTATGACTTCCTTGTCCTTTCATTTCCGTGCAGTTCATCCTTCCGCTTGCAAACCTCGCTCTGTTTACTTCACTTTTTACTGCGCGGAGCTTCAGTGTACATTTTGAACCCATTGGCTTGCTTTTAATTGTTGCTTTTGTTATGTTGTGTTTTTATTATTTCTGTTGTTAGATATTGTTGTTGCACAACGTTGACACACGTGCCAAGCGTAATGTGGTATTTTTTTTCTCTTACTGCTGGCTTTTAGCCGAGCATCCGACCCTCCTGTCAATTTTGCGAAAATTCAATTTTTTTATGATTCAGATTTTCAGATTTTTTTTGCGCTTATTTGTTTTTGTATGCGTTAAGTCCTTCCTGTGTAAACAAAGTGCACATACCTTTTTTAAATTTTTTACAGTCACTGCGAAACGTTTATGCTACGTTGTGGCAGCTAGGCGCGTCGTTAACTCCCATCCATGGACGCAGTTTTATTGTCGGTTTTCAGAGTTCGTTGTAGCCATTCTTCGTTTATTCTATATGTAAGAAAAACCGATAAAGCCCATATTAGTTTTGATAAATATCGATGACGATAATAATACGAAATCATTATAGTTCCGATAACTTTACAAATGCCAATGAAAAGGAACATAAATATGTAGTAAATGAAAATTTTGTACAAATTTCAACTTCATTGGCAACCTTGTACGGTTAACCTGCTGCACTCACATTTTAATACGGGCGCCTTCCAATGATCCCTCTTGTTTGTGCTTGTGCCACACAACTCGCCGCCTACATGAAAGCCAATTGACAACCTGTCCTTCCATTTTATCGTGCATTGTTATTTTAACCGAGCTTCTGTGCGACTTGTTGTATCCTACAGGATATTCAATGGGCACCACATATGTATACACATAGCCATAGTTGTATTGATATGAATACAAGCAAAGCTGCTCACAATATTTCCAGTAAATTGGCAAAGTCCTTTAATGAATTCCGCGAAATCCGTGCGTTGGGCGCAACTTGCAGAAAAGAAAGCAAATAAAGTGCTTTGAACTCAGCTCGCTTGTGCACGGCACGTCATCTGCGCTTATTTTCGATTTTATGAAGTTCAGAGATGACAAGGGCTATGTGTGCCAATGGTCTTGGTGACCTATAGCAAAAAGTGTGCTTGCAAAATTAATGGCAAATATACATATGTATTACGGGGATACTATCAGAATTTTCAGAATCACTCACCTAGCCTAAAACGTACGCGGAGGCAACTCTCTAACCCACATACAACACAGCTGTGGAATTTCGCAAACAAGCTTCGATGAGCCCTTTTGCCTTGTCTTTGTTTTATTTGATTTCTTTTTTTCTTTTTTTCTGTTTGAGCATCCTAAAAATTGTACGTGTGTGTGTTTGTTTCGCGTTTGTTTTTTCTTTTTACTTCGCTACATCAATGATTTTCACATTTTTCTTTCCACTTCGAACTTGTGTTAATCAGTTGCCCATCCACCTTTTCACTTTTGCACCTTTTTGCTCCTACCATTTCCATTGGGTGTTCATTTGTCCTGGCTGTCTGCGACGTGGCGGAAAAAAATTGCCCATTGAACTTTGTCTATTTAATCAAAGCTGAAACAGGAAAAAAAAGAAACTCCAACTCTCGTGTGGGTGACCGTACTTCCTACTCTTGGTTGTCTATTTTGACATGAAAAGGTCAATGCGGGCGCTGTCAGTGCGTCCAAGTAGGTCTATTTGTTAGTCTGCCCTTTTTGGCCTCCTTTCCATGGACACACACACTCACACACGTATAGATGATACTCATGCATAGGACGGTGGTAGTAACATACATATGCACGCTTTTGTTAGCCTTTTGGCTTTCTGCGCCAAATCACTCTGCTCACGCTTTCCTTCTTTCTCTCTATTAACAATTTATTCACTAGAGCTTTTATTTATAGCCTTGGCTTATGTTACTGCTATTGAGTTTTTGTTTTTGTATTGCGTGCGATAGAAAGTTTCTGATTTGATTAAACTCCTATATTTGGGAACTATTTTGTTTTTACATGTGTGTTTATGTGTGCTTTTGACCCGGTTTTCATCAATGAACCGATTAGATAATGTATTTCCATACTGTCTAATAAGTAAATATCTATCTGCCTTTAGATCAGGCATGGGCGGCGCTGGCAGTGCAAAAATGTTGCACTTGCTTATGGAGCCTGCGCTGTCCATCACTGCTTTAGATACAAATGGACTAGGAATGTTTCGAATGTCATATTTGTCAGCATGCGAATGTGTGAATGCGAATGCGAATGTTAGGAACAACTTTAAAAAAGCTATAGTCACCTTAAGTCATCGTTTTTATTAACTAAATTTTTTGTTTTGTAAATTATTAGAACACTGAACGAGTGCTTAACTTATACAATGTTTTAATCTAGTAGTCAAAGTTCAAAAGGGGCATATTATATTTCAAACAAGTAAATAAGTATAAGTTCGGGCGAAACCGAATTTTATATTGGAACTATTGTCGTTCCAACTTTCTTTAAACTACCTAAAACTCAATAACAGTCTTATTTACTATTAAGAGATTGTTGTAAGTATTAAATTGAAGTAAATGAACGTCCTCAGTTATTGAAATATATCTGTAAATTACCGTTTTGCGGGAAACCGGTGCAATTTTAGTCCGATTTGAATAATTTTCAGCGAATTGCTTTTTCGTACCACGGTTATTAAATGCGCCAAGTTTGGTAGAAATTGATAAATCAATTACCGAGTGGGCGGCGCCACGCCCAAAAGCCAAAAATTTATAATAATCTAATTTGGTGGTCAGTGGTCATTGCAATAATCGATTTTGAGTCAATTAGCTTCAGGCTGTTACAAACAACTGTTACGTTAAAAGCAAAAAAGCTTATGACTGCCGTAGCCGAGTAGGTAGAGGTGTTGGCTATAGATTATGTGTGTCCCTGGTTCAACTGATTAGTAATTTGACAGTTCGTTAGACGGAAACTGGTCAGAATTATTGGACAGTGGCTGCTTAGAACGAGCGTTACCTTCGTGTCTAGCGCTTCGGTAGTTTTCCTTGTTGGGCGCTAGACGAAAGAAAGCAAATCTGGCCAGCAGGATGTTATATTTAGCGGAATCGTATTCGAAAAGTCTCGAAGAGTTTTTTTGTAGTCACATAGAAGGTGACCTTGACTACGCCATTCAGGTACTCAGCTTAGTTTTTAGGCCCTCCTCCTTCGCTTCCGTTGTTCTAAAATTCCTAAAATCGATCAGCACTTAATCCGTAGATGAGGAATTTAGTTATAAGAAGTTTAACATTATTGTTGACCTACGAGTATGCTTTGGGCAGGAATCGAACCTTATTCATACGGAGTGGTAGTATACACCTCTAGTCTCTCGGCTAGGCGGAATTTTTCTTTCTACAGCGTACTTTTGCTGAACCTGCAGCTTTTTTCCTAAATAGGACCACTTGGAAAAAGGTCTACCTCGAGTGAATATACGAAGATGGTAGTTGAGGTAATGTCAGGTTCAAAACGTTTATTCTGAAAAGGAGAATTAGGCGATGAGCATCAACACAAATATTCATTTTATATTCTAATAAAAATATACCCCAAAACTATACACATTCTCAATGAAGCAATCGATGACTAATCGTTAGCTCCACATTTTCCTCCTTGAGTGCAGCAACCAGAGGTGAAAGTTGGCAAAAGTTGTTGCGCAATAATCACAACCCTCATTTTCTGTGTGTGTGCTCGCTGATTGACGATTGAAAATAAATGCGACGCAGTTTCTAAGAAACTGTAAGCAGAACTACCCGCATATCTACAATCGCAAAACGTTTTTAATGCTGGTGTAGCTTTTGCTGTCACTTTCCTGCGACCCCAACAAATAATCTGCTATAGGCCGCCATGAACTCAATGCTTTGAACAGCTTTGTACCAAATATTTTTTTTTGTATTCCAACACATCCATCCCATTTGCGCAAAGTTCCAATGCAAGCATAGAAGGAAGGATGTTGGCCACAATGGACAAAACGGAACAGAAACGAAGTTGGGCAGCAAATCAATGAGTCACCAGGGCAGTAAGGCAGCCATCCAGGATTTCCGCGTGGTTATGATTTGTGTGTGTGTGTGTGTGTGGGTGTAATTTTCATGTTCAATATTGAAAACAACGAATGACTCGACGCGCACTCACTCACCAATTACTGCCACTTAGCGGTGCGTACGTGCTTGGATTGTTAACTTCAACAAGAAAATGAAGAATAAGAACAATTGCAGACGGAAATAGGTAGCCCACACCAGCCGATAGGCAAACAGGAGTCGTTAAGACAAACAAAAACCGTATGGGGTGTAATAAGTAGCTTCAGGTTTTCTAAGCAATCGAATTCCATTTGCGAGCGATTCATCGATACTCGCATATTCAGACAAACAACAAAGAAGTCTTCGTTGCTGAGCTATTGCCGATTCAGTACTCTCGCCTGAAATTTTTTCTCCCCCTTTTATGACCCAAACCATAACCGTCATTCTCTGCTGAGCATCTACATACATATTTTTTCTAGGATTTAAATTATTTTTGTTTTTTTTTCTCTTTTAAGTCTTGATAGTAGATTACTGGACGCCTGAGCTCCTTCTGATTTCCACTCAAAATCAATCGCGCACCTAAAAATTGTAAGACTTTCAGGGTTTAATGTTTTTGCTGTTGCTTTTATTTTACCGCCGTAATCCCCTTTTACCTTTCAATTTACAAATGCATACTTCTGCCGCTTGCCAAAACGCTTCGGTCATATGTGTATATGTAAAGAGCCATGTTGCCACCGCCAAAGCATCGAATCGAGTCTCACATGAGTGATTCACATAATTAGGGATTATCGAAAAGTCATGCGTGGCATTCGTAATCGGGCACAGTTGTTTGGTTTTTAGTTTTGATTTTTTTACGCGTGTATGTCTGCAGCTAGCGCCAGCTCACTAACCAGAAATGTGCCGCACTACATGCCACATATGCACAAGCATTCAAACCTACATATGCATGTACACGACCATACAGTGCGTAAGTTCAACATGAAATTTTGGTATGTAAAAAACTAAATTGATTCGAATGAACTATTCAAATACTTGCATATGTACAGCAGACAAAAGTAGTAGAGTAGCCTGAGTAATACACATAAATAGGCCCTGATTACTCAGCTATCATGTAAAAAGGGACTGCTATTTTACGTGTGCCGGATTACCGGTATGTATGTATCTGATGAGGGTGGTTTCTGTTCGCTCAGCAAGTAAGCGAGATCAAAATTCAAGGTCACTTAAGTTAATGCAGCTGAGAATGAAATTAATTTGGAAATAAAGTAGAAGGGATTTGAGGCCATTCAGCAGCATTAGGGAGCTGATCGAGGAATGGTAATGCAAAATTTTTTCATATAATTTAGAAAATTGAAAACTTTTAAGAAATGAAGCAGCACAGCTATACTAAATGCCTACTAGAAATTTTTTATATTTAGAATTAAAATGGAAGATAGACTTACACGCTTATGGCTTCACTAGTCCAGTTCATAACAGTCCACTCCAGTCCAGTAAAATCCAGTCCAGTGCAGTCCAATCAGAGATCCAGAGTCCAGTCTAGTGCAGATTCTTGTCCAAAGTGTAGTGAAGCCCAGTCTTGTCGAGTCCAGTCCAGTCCAGACGGAGTTCCGGAATCCAGTCTAGGGTAGAGTCCAGTTCAAAGTCTAGACAAGTCCAGTCCAATTCGAGGTCCGGATTCTAGTCTAGTGCAGAGTCCAGTCTAGTGCACAGTCCAGTTCAAAGTCTAGTGAAGTCCAACCGAGTCCAGTCCAGCCCATTCCATCCCCAGTTCAAGAGACCAGTGTAGTGCAGAGTCCAGTCCAGTTAAGTCTAGTGCAGAGTCCACTGGAAATACTAGTTCAGTCCAGTCCATAGTCCAACCCAGAGTAAAGTTTAGACGCAATATCAAAGTTAATTCTAAAACCCAGAGTCTAGTTAAAAGTCCTGTACCTTTTTAAGTCAGTTCAGACCAATCAAGTCAAGTCAAGTCCAGCCCAACAAGTTCAATTCAAATCCAGTCCAGTCTATTGCACTAAAACTTCTATGACACTTCTAATGGCCGATGGAGCTACATATGTAGACACGTACATATGTATGAGCAGCGGCTGGAAAATGTTTAACCTCTACATCAGCCCATTATTAACGCAGTTAGTTTCCGCATCACCCTCCTTATTCCACCAATTGGCAGCAATACCCACATTGGCTTGTAAAATTTTAGTAAAATCATAACTTTTCAGCTTATTTTACAAGATTTTTTTCTAGATGCGCTAAAAGTACATGACAGCAGTGTAACACGGAAAAGTATTCAATCAACCGGTGTAAACCAAATCAAATTGAGGAAATGATTGC
>NW_023460782.1:0-5498 GCF_013731165.1 Rhagoletis pomonella | reverse complement strand
GTAGTGATTTTCGAAAGAACAGGTCTTCTCATTAAATTGCATCTACAGCAACAAATGGTACTTACAACAAATGCATTCGTCGTATGCGACAAGAAATTCTAATTTGGGATTTTATAACCAAGCTATGGGAAAAATACAACAACACCAATAACATAAATAAAGAAAAAGAAACGCATTTAAAAACATGAAAACATGCTGAAATTAAGTTAAGGCAGAAAAGAAATTCAAGGTCTATACGAACTAAAGCAGCGGCAGCAACAATTTTTATGCGATTTTCAGGGCTCATAAATTTACAAATAAGAGAATTAAAAAAAAAAAATAAGAACAAGATACAAACAAAGCAACAGGAATACGAAAATAAAAGGGCAAACAAGCACTTTTTGGTAGTGAGGAAAAAAATTTAATTTTAAATTTTTGATTTTATGTTTGGAAGGTAGAGCTGGTGGATGCAAGGATGCATGTGTAGATTTCTTCTTCTTCTTCTTCTTTATTGCTACACTCAGAAAAAGACATTTCCTTAAAACAAAAAACCAGTGTCCTTACTTTAGAGTTACTGTAATATTACGAAAAATTTACTCGTATTGAGAAGTTTTTACTTAATTCAGGTTCATGCTAAAAATAGGGCGTCATCAATGTGAGGCAGTAAATTTACTCAATACAAGTATTAATTTCCTCAACATAGGTAATAATTTCCTTAAATAATTTTGAATTTTGTCAGTGCTGTTAAGAAAAAGCTAATTGCTTTGAGATCGCAGGTTCGAGTCCGGTTGGAGGTATGTAGTTAGGGTAAGCTAAGTCAATTACAAATTGTAAAACTAATTTTATATACAAAATAAATGAGATATTTTTTTAAATTACAATTTCAAAATTACAATAGAAAAACTAAATAAAAAGCATTAAAAGAAAAATTCCTGCTCTGGCACTCGAACCTTGCATCCTTGACGACCGGTACTCCAGAGCTTTGCTCTATTGACCATTTCGACTGTTTGAGCGCCGCGAGCAAAATGATATACTTATTCCTTTTACGGCAATTTAATTTTTCCTAAGAAGAAAGAAAATAGTACTGAAAACTAAAGAGTTTTGTATTCCTTAAACTGAGTCAAATCGTTTACTCATATTAAGCCAGCTATGTCATTGGAGCCATTTCAAGGTATCATGTATTTCCTAAGAATAATATACATACTTTTTTCCTAGCATCAAGCAATGTTTTTTTTTTAGTGTACGCATTTATTGTAGGCATATGTACATACATACATACGTATGCACATATATAGTTAAATCTGTTTGTATTAATGTGTGAGGATTGTGTGTGTGTTTACGTTTGGTATATAATTAGTCAAGGCAGGCAACAACGACACTGATTTAATGCCCACGCCCAGCTATGAAAGGAGTTGCACGAAGCGAAGAAGCTACGCATGGCAGCCAGATATGTAGAAGCGGCGGTGTCAGTGGCAATAGCTGAGACAGGAGGACGACCATTGCCGTGCCTATAAATGTGTTGATGCGTTTTCTTTTTTTGGTTGTCTTCGGTTTCGAGCCTGTTGCATGCACGCACCATGCTTCCACATACACTCTTATGTGTCTTCATATATTTTTTTATTTTTTTTTTTTGTTGCCTCATGTTGGCTGGTCTCATCTTTTCTTGCCTGCCAGTGTATCAAACTAATAATCATAAACAAAATTGTTGGGATTTAAGTAATCAAAAACCGAAAAAGTGCAATAAAGCAAAGCAATATTAAAAAATTTATTAGACCTCAATAAAACTGTCGAAAGAAATGGAAAAAATATGGTGCCAGAAACACGATAGAGCTGGAAATTTTAACAGAGCCGCCAGCAGTATCCACATACTAAGAAAATTATTAAAAGTTTTAACAAAAAACCAAAATGAATGGAATAAAACTGAAAATATTTCCGCGATTAGTGGCAGTAAACATGAACAATAATCTATTTGAGTTATTAATTTCACAAAACGGTACAAAGGAAAATTATATATATGCTGAGTTTGGGCAAATGTGAAATAAAATAATGCAATAATAATCTTGGTATAGTTTCTTTTTAGTGCAAAGCATATAATAACATATGTATGTACATTAGGGTTGACCAAAAAAAAGTAAAGTCGGAATTTTAATGCTCTCACCACGTAGTATTGCTCTATACCGAAAAGGTGTAACCCTGTTTGTTTTTTAAGTGAAATCAAATTAAATTTAGATGTCGCTCAAAGCGCCCAAAGTTTTTCTCCAAGTATTTGATATGGGAAAAATATTTTTTCATAAAAATGGTATAGAATTCTTAATTCTCCTAACAACACAAAAAAAAAACTCATAAAAAATCGCTAGTATTATAAAATGGTAAAGTAAATAATTGGGTATTATTATTGGAAGTCCCATGAAGAGAAATAAAGCTTTCCATTTCTACGAAAACTTTTAAAAGCTCTCTGCATTATTTTTGTGTGCCAAAAAATCCTTTTTACCTTGAACTATGGACGCTACTTTTTACCAAGCTTAACCATGATTCAATAATGAAAGGTTTTGTAAGATAAAGTTTCTCTCACCCTAATTTTATCAATGGCACTCCCACCCTACCCCTAAAAACAAAATGAGTGATATTTCTTCTACAAATTTCTTTGAAAGTTTTAATAAAATTTTAAAATTTTTACTTTTTAAATCCTATGAAATGTTTGTTCTTCATTCACTGGCTACAACAAGACAAAAAGGGTGACAGATACCAAATTCCCTTAAATGCCGAAATGTATTTGTCAACATTCGTGCAGACCTGTTTACTCTTCGTGTGCTTCGTGTTTTTCAGAATTACTAAAAACCTTGCAATTATTTCCGGGTTTTTCTGGGTTTTCGAAATTTTATTCTCGGGAACTCCAAGAATTTTTGGCAATTCGGGACTTTTATTTATTTTTTATAATTTTTCGTAATTTTTTTGCGGTTTTTGGGGATTTCTCATGTATCTTTCAGAGCTTTTTGGGATTCCTCGTGTATAATATGTATTTCGTATTTCTCGGCTCTTTCGATATTTTTTGTAAGGATTCGGGATATTTTGAACTGTAGCATTTTTTTCTGGTTCTTATTGTTTTACTTTTTTTTTTTTTACATATCGTGTATTTTCTGACTTATCAAACTCTCCTCGTACATACATATGAATGTACATATTTCAAAGCCCTCCAGTCAAATCTCGAATTATTAGCTGTCAACTCAAGGAGAAGTGAAATTTCTTCGCTGTACCACTGAGATGACTTTTTCTGCTAAATTATGCAATTTAAATACATATCTTTTAACTTAATATTTTATTAAAAATGCCAGATAGCAAACCTCTTTTCATTGCAAGCGTTCATTTTTGTTTACTTTCACACTTGTCCTTCGCAAAAATAATCGATAAAACTAGGTTGGACACCGAAAGTTATCGGTTCAATCTGAGATTAATTCATAATTACAGATGAGCGAGGTAGAAATTTTTTAAATCAGGGGTTTAAGCTCAAAAATAGTTATGCTCTTTACATCTTGTATAAGTAAGTTTATTTATTGTTGCCATCGCCTTGACCTGAAATGAAAAATTACTTGCATATTTACACATCTTCATTGTTATGCTGAATCTATCTAAAGAATCCTTCATTGGCTATGTCGAAATAAATGCTTTCAGAGGCATGCAGAGTCTTCAATTGTTGTGTGAAATACATATAAGCCACAATAAAGAACCTTCTTCAGTTCATAAAAGTGTTGACCACTTTGACAATTCATTTAATATTTAACTACTCTGACAGATGCCAAATTAAAAAAGCAACAAAGCATAATAATAAATAAGGACCATTGCAGCCAGTCAGTCGCCGTCAGCGCGTTCAATTGAAACTTTATTAAAGCATTAATTTTCTTTCTTATTACGACTGATGGCATTGCCACTGCCTTATTTTATTAATTGTTAAGTTTTTTCTGCGCACTACTTGCCTCCATATGTGGAAGAGTTAAAAAAACACACGCCGACGTGTTCGATCTTGAGCCCTTGACTGCGCGTAAAACCGAACAAGGGAAGCAACAGCCAAAGCATAGGAAGAAAATTAAAAATGCTTTTTATATTAAATAAAAATGAAGTGAAATTGTGGCACAGCATGTGGCTGTTGCTGCTGCTGCACTCGGCAGCCACTTCGACTTGCCACTTGCAATTAAAGCTCCCACACACTCGGCATTGCCCCTTGGACCATGGTTGGGGCTTGGGACTTTGCCTGCACCGATGCTGCTCCTTATGCACTTAACCGTTTAATGGCAACATTTATAATTACCACGGGCGCAATATACACACTTACGAGCATTGAATGGCAGTGCAACAAACAACAAACCAATTAATAATAATGAAAACAACAAGCACAACAGCAACAGCAACAGCAACAGCCACAGCCACAGCAGCAACAACAAGCGCCTATTTATGATCAATTTTTATGCGTGCGCCCCATAATTTGCTGCATTGCCTCATAAAAATCACCATAAAAACGTGCCTCCTCCCAACCACCAAAGGCAAAGTAGGGCAGGGCAGCTGAATATTATTTGCGATACCAAAAAAAAAAGCTAATGAAAATGAAGCAAAAAAAAAAACAAATCATTGAACGCACGTAAATATACTTGCAGCGCAGCTGCGTATGGCGTTTCGGGCTCTTCAACATAACACTAAAGCCAAACAAAAAAAAAAACAACAACGAAAAACACTTAAAATAATCAACAAATTAATTAACGTCACGTCTATGTAATGAAAGTCAAGCAAATTATTGCCTAGAAAGCTTTGAAAGTTTCGATTGAAGCGACCAGAGCATTTATACATAAATCGCCACTTCCTGACTTTCTCTCTGCGCATTTTGCTTACTCAATGCGGTTTGAGCTTTTAATTGCTGGCAATTAATTATCTGCATTAATCTCTGATTTTATAGATGACGACTCCCTGTATTCGTTCTATGTCATAAAGCTGCGTTTGGCGCGCGGAGCGCTTATGTTTTCACCACTTCCCATTGGTTAGGTGGCATCACCTGCAGCTTTGATGAACGCTAAAGCCGATAGGTGCTTACAATAATCAGTTTTTAATACCAAAAGTCAAAAAAAAAAAAAAATCGTTTGCGGCAATTTAGTGTACTCTTAAGGATATAGGAATGCAGTTTTTAAGGCCTTAATGTGTGAAGTAGTGTTTTTCTGAACTGTCTGAGGTAGGACAGCAAGCTGCTGGTTTCAAGGTAACGAATTGGGTAATACACTGGCCAACTGCGGCTCCTTGTATCATCCAAGTAGACCAGAGAACAGCTCGATAGGGCAAGAACCAACAGGCTAATCAAGGCTTTTATGAATCTAAATAACGAGAACCGTTAATGCGGTACAATGTGGACAATCCCTGAAAGGATAGTAGTGAAATTTCTTATGAAATATAGTAGAAGGTAAATTACCGATCCCTAGTGGGATTCTCAGAGGAGCACAATACACACAGGAAGCATCTGGTGGCCATGGCTAGCTTTGACG
>NW_023460781.1:0-32240 GCF_013731165.1 Rhagoletis pomonella | reverse complement strand
AGATTGAAAATGAAAATGTGTGTGTGAGTTTGTGAGTAAATTTAAAAATTAAATTGTTTGGAAACGTCAAGAATTTTAAAAGTGACTCTCAGCAGTTCTACCTTACTTTATTTGTATCATGGTCATCACTGGTTGCAATTTTGAGATTCAATAGTTTATTCTTTTGACAAAGCATTAACATCATCGATGACAGTTAAGTCTAAGGTGGATTTTTGTATGGGAATTCCATTTTTGTGAAAACTGGGCAATACAAAATTCGTCCCACGGTAAACTGTAATTATAAAATAATCTCAGATTAAACCGATAACATTTCGGTATCCAACCTAGTTTTATCGACTATTTTTTCGAAGAAGAGGGGAATTGTCAAATGTGAAAGTAAACAAAAAATGGACGCTAGCAAGCCAAAGAGGTTTTCAAAGTTAAAATATATATTTAAATTGCCTAATATAGCAGAAAAATTAATCACGATGGCACAGAGAAGAAACTTAACTTGTCCTTTAGTTGTGAGAATAACAAGCACAACAAATTTGACAGCTAGTAATCTGAGATTTGCCTGTGTAGACGGTGATTAAAAAACGAGCTTTGATGGAGATTCTTTTTATATGTAGACATACTTTATTTCTAACTAAACACTCTTTCTGAGTTCACTGAAAAGGGTGGTGCACAGAGGTACATACATATGTACTTCGTTGCCAGTTTAAAGAAATTTGGAAATTTTTTGCAATTTTGATTTCACCAAATTGGAAGGTCTTCATGTCTGGGCATAACGGGTAGTTTAAAATACTTCTCCGTTTCTAATTCATAAATCGCTGATTTTCTCTTTTACGGTCACTGCCTTGCCTACTACTTATCCACATCACTGCAAGAACTTGAACCATTGGCAGAGTCGTTGTCTATTCCAAGCTCGCTCTTCAATAGAAGTTTTTCCTAGACTTCGGATTTTTCATTTATGATTTAGAATAAATTCACCGCAAAGCCAGTGCAAAGTATTGTGAAATTAATTAAGGACAGCAGTCTACCGGATGTCATATTTTTCACATGGTATCCAGAATATGATTATCCCGGGCAAATTTTCTATCCGGCACATCCTTATTTGTATTGCATATGGTAATATACTCTTCCCCAAAGGCTGTAACAAAAAAAGATGCAGCAGAGAATTAGCAATCTACAATACACAAAATATAAACGTAGGAGTACATACATACATACATACATACATTCACACTGTTGTGTACATTTCGTATGTCTGAGGCGGAGACATAAAAGGTGCAAGATAAATATTTGTTCCTAATTTGTTTTTACTTGGCGCAAAATGCGGTGTAAAAACAAAACAAGCGAACATACGCGCATACTAAGTGTAAAAATGTGTGAAAATAAATGCAACGGCACGGCACACAAATCTCAATAGTGCGGGTGCGTTTGTACGCTTTGACAAAAACAATGAACTCATACACTCGTACTTCCTACAGACACACATATGTACTATGTATACGAGGGCTTTCCAAAAACATATGCGAGATAAGGACCGTGATTATACTGTCTTTAATAGATGGCTACGAAGGAGCTTCGTTTTGGCGAAAAAGAAAAAAAAAATCCTTTTACGAGGGTTGCTATTTACATATACAAGTTTTCCGATTGAAAAAAATTTATTTCCAAGAAAATTCTATACTAAGAAAAATTGTTTTTGTACTATATAATAAAATGCATGGAAAACTTTGAGAGCTTTGGGCGACCTCTAAATATTTTTTTATTTCAAAAAAAAAAGAAAACATGGCTATATTATTTTTCGGGAAAGAACAGTCCTATGTAGTAGGTGAGAGCATTTAATTCCGACTTTACTTTATTTACCACCCTAATTTACATACTACATACGCTGGTATGTATTTATATTAGGGTGATTCAAAATAATTAGCCTAACAAATTTTTGGCCACAAAAGGACTATTACTGAGAAAAAAATTCTCCCATTTGGAAAAACTTTGACTCCAATTTTAAAAGGTGTCGGTAGGCATTTGGAATTTTCCATGAAAATAACATGTAAAAAAATGTGCTTTCATTAAAAATGTTATAAATACTGATATACGAAAATAAGGTAATTCAGATGGACTTCGTCGCAATCCTCGATCCGCCGACCACCGAAGCCGACTGATTAAAAGTGCGTACTAACACACGATTGGATTCAGGCTTGATCACAAATTCACACAACATACAAAAACGATACGAAACATAAAAGAATAACATTTGAAAAAAATAAAATAAACTATGTGTATAATTGAGGGAAATTAATTGAACTGTAATGGCATGGAATTGCATTGATTGAAAATATATGTACATTAAGGTGAGCCAAATAGACTAACCTAAAGGAATTAGAGAAGAAAAGTCTCCCATTTGGAAAAATTTGTATTCCAAGTTTAAAAGATGTCGGTGAGCATTAGAAAACTTCCTTGTAAATAAAATGTAATATTTTTTTCCCCATTAAGAATTGTATCACTTCTGATCCATTTGAGATAAAAAATTTGTCAACGCATAAAATGTATATACTAACGCGCTTTTAAAGTCGAAAAAACAAGAAATATGCAGTTTAAGATCTTTATTATTGGAAATAGTCATGCTAAATGAAAAAAACTTACAATAAAATATATTGCGTTTGTTTTTCGTCTTTCGTCAAAGTTCGATTATAATTTTGTATCAACACTATACCTCGTTCAGCAATATCATTAACATATTTAATAGTCTTAATCGTCTCTAATACAACCAAATTCTGGGTATTTTTTTTAGAGAATTTAATGCTGTGCAAGAATATGCCTAAAAACAATTTGTATCTCAAACGGTTCAATAGTTATAACATTTTTAATGAAACAAAAATTGTACATGTTATTTACATGGAAAATTTCAAATTGCCCACCCTTTTAAAATTGGAATAAAAAATTTTCCAAATGGGCGAATTTTCCTCTCTATAAATAGGCTCTATTAAGATTATAAACTCGTTAGGTAATTTTTTTTTTGCCCACCCTAATGCACATACATAAGAATCCAATGTATGACTTTAATAAAATCTGAATATAAGTAGAAGCATTCATTTATCAATTTAATAGTTTAAATGTTTGCACGCGCAACTGTTTATTTGTTAACACTGGTGGCCATATGTATGTTTCCGAGTGGGAAAATGAAAAAAGATCAGTTAAATTTTGTTGTTTTATTGAATTTGTTGTAGAATTTAGGCAAAACATTGTTTTAAAGCTTTCTTTTATTACCCATGAACTGAAATATTGTTCTTTGATTTTCTAAAGAATTAATTAAATAAATATATGATCGATAATAGGTGGCAACCTTATTAAAAAATATCTGTAAATTGGCGATGTTTTAGATAATTTTCATTTGGTACCCATATTATAATGTATTTATTTTAATTTATAAAATATTTCGAATAAGTGGCAACCTTATACGAATATTGTCAGAGTTAACACCTATCTACATAGATAACCAAAACACCTATCTAGATAGCAAAACATTATCTGAAGAGCCGATTCCGAGAAAGGTATGGATATATCGATGGTCCTCTGCGATAACGACCCAACTCAAAACTCAAGAAAAAGCACATAGTACTGAATAGTGGCGCAAGCTCTATTTAATCCTTACTAAATATTTATGGCTGATTTATAAAGATGTAGGGCCGGTTGCTCAAAGCCTGGTTGACTCTAATCCCCGGCTAAACATCGGTATCGACGTTACCGACACCGTGTTATCTATGCGAAAACGTCGATAACGATGTTAACGGATGATTAGTGTCAACCAGGCTTTGAGCAACCGGCCCGTAGTGAGGATTAGACATGGATTATCAGTGCACTGAGTTTACCACTTTATTGGTAGATCTACCAACTTTTTAGCTGTATGTATGTTATTTTCTACCATTTTTACCAATATAGGCTAAAAATCCACCAATATTTTCCGGAAATAAATAAAATAAAAATGCAAAGTTACTCAGACCTTGACCAATTTAAAAGTGCAATTGCATCTCTATCAGCTGTTTATGTAATTATTATACGTTTGCAACACGTTTTTTTTTGAGGATGACGAACAAATGGTCTGCAAACTTCAAGCATTTCAAATATAATTTTAGTTAAAAAATTTTTAAGTGGAGCCCCTTTTTAAATTAATTTTTCAAATTAAAATTTGTTTGAGGGAATACAGCTGTCATTTTATTTCATTCGACTCGAATCGAGTTTCATTTGATCTTGGATGCCGTGATTCGGGCCCAGTTTTACTTATGTAAATGTTTTTTTGTTGAATATTTTATTGGCGTGAAAAAAAAATTTTGTTGTTAAAAAATACTATTATCCCATGGCGAATTCATATAAGGTTACAGCACTAGTACAAAAACAAAAAATGACACCAACTATATGAGTAAAAACTATCTAATATAGTTTCTTAAACAAAAAAAAAATCTACCAGCTTCTGCCATCTTTTGTATGTAAAATCTACCACTATTTATTTTCTAGAAGTCCGTGCACTGCATGGATTAGACAAGAGTAAGAGGCGTGTTCCACTATTCAGTAGTAAGTTTTTTTTTTTGAGTTGTGTCGTTATATTTATTTTAGTGGCCCCTATTTTTTACCGATTTTAACAAAAGTAGAAAGCTATCAATCCTTTGGAATATTTTTTTATTTATTTAACTTTGGACTACGTGAACCGTTTTCGATAATTCTTTTTTTCTATAGAAAAGGTGGTATGTACCTCAAATTGGTCTGGTCCCATACTAATTTGGTTAAGTTCCGATCATTGGATTATGAAAAAATTATCGGTACTCTACATTTGTATTTGAGTTTCATTCTTTAGGGTGCATTTAATTTTTTTTTACTTTTTATTTTTTATTCTACATACATATGTACATACCTACATATGCATATGGCAACTTTTATCTAAACACTTGTGTAAAGCAAATTTCAATAAAAACTTCTCAATGCGCGTTCGTGTGTGCACATTAATTTTCACCTACTAACATATGTGTCCATATGTATGTATGTATGTATATGCAAGCGCACACTCATGCGCGTATGGTGGGGGGGGTCATAAGCAAACTAAACTGCGCCTTCGCAGGCATAACATCGCAAACGATCTTCAATTACTTCTTTTTCACTGTATTTAGCAACATCTCATAAGCGAACATTTAATGTCGCACAAAACCTCAGGCGTTTTACTCGCATAAAATAATAAAAATATCTTTAGATATTTATTTATACTTATTTGCACATGTAAGAGTCTGAACTATAATAACTTGTACACATGTAAGAAAACATACATCTGTATGTACGTATGTACCTGTGATACTTTTGTACATTTTATGGCTATTCTCTATAGTCATTTGATGGATTTGTGTGCATATGCTCGGCTAACTTATTGTTTAGCTAAACGTACAGACACCTGCAATTTTCTTTTGTTTTTATAATTTTTTTTTTTTAATACATATGCCTGCACATACATATGTACATACATACTTTCATATATGCATATATGGGGCGTTCCATACCAAAATGGACGGGGTTCACACTTCGTGTGTTTGATTTGTTTTAAATTTTTAGGGTTGATAGACAAACATAAATAATAAATAAGTCTGAAATTTTAGCTTGATTAATACATTTTCAAAATCTTTACAGCACAAAAACAAAAACAAACCGATTTAATAGTTTTCCAAATATCTCGAGAACGGGCAGGAGAAAAATTGAAAAACAAAATCACAAATTCTATATGGAAAGAGATATTTTAAAATTTTTTTTCTTGAAAAATTTTTCACATACAAGTTTTTTGATAAAAAAAAAATTTTTTTTCAAAATGTACGATCCCAAGAAAAAATTGAAAAAATCACAATGATAGCTCAGAGTATTGCGCAATATTTAAGTATAGTATTACGGGGTGCACTCTACAATAATAGGAGTTATGAATTTTTGTTACACGCAAGTTGAGTAAAATGAGTACATACATTACAAATTTACAAATTTTTAAAATTTTGTTTAAAGTTTTTTTGAGCATGTTTTGTAGCCCATTATATTTTAGTATAATAAAGTGCATGTTTTAAGCGAAATTTTAAAATTTTTTAAATTTGCAATGCACTCATCATTTTACTCAACTTCGGTGTAAAAAAAAACTTCATAACTCAAATTATTGTAGAGTGTACCCTGTAATGCTTTACTGAAATATTGCACAATACTCAGAGCTACCATTGTGATTTTTTTCAATTTTTTTTAGATGGCATATTTTGAAAAAAATTTAAAAGATATTTCTTTTCATAGAGAATTTTGATGTGTGTATGTGTGATTTTTTTGTTTAATTTTGTCCTCGCCCCGTTCTCGATATATTTGGAAAACTATTAAATCGATTTGTTTTTGTGCTGTAAAGTTTTTAAAAATGTATTAATCAAGCTCAAATTTCATATTTATTTATTATTTATGTTTATCCATCAACACTAAAAATTTGAAACAAAACAAACACATTTTGGTATGGAACGCCCCATATACACCACACCACATTGGTCAGCAGTTTGGCATTTCCTCTGTTTTCGTCCATCTGCGTTTAATCAACACATGTGCGCCAGAAAATGGATAAGCGATTTTAACAAAATATATGTATATGCACATATATGTACATATGTATGTATATAAGTTAATAGTATTAAATGAAACTGAGATTAGCTAATCAAGAACCGTGGAATGTAAAATAAGCTTAATTTCATATTTGGTGCTGAAAGCGACGTACATACATACATACATTATATTGTACTATGTAGTATATCTAGAAAATTTAATATGCTGTACCGATGTACATATGTATGTATGTATATTTTTGCATTAATGTATTTATGTACATATGTATTTGTACATAGAAGCTGCCAAGTACGGAAAGAAACTAGTCTAAATATTGATGTTCAACCAGTTTTTTACCCACCGCAGCTAATTGAAAATTTGACTTTCTTCCTTGGAACGGACTGTTTACTTTAACATGGCGATGTCCTACGAAGCAGTCAATTATCCGACTCTGCTCTGCTCAACACGATTTTATATGCATGGAGTCAGTTACGTCGGTAACGATATTTAACTGGGAATTAGTGTTAACCAGGGGTGGTGAAAACGGCCCCAAATAGGTAAAGTTCAAAAACCGCATCAAAAATCGCATTATGATTCCGTTGATTTTTATTAATTTTTATTTTTTTTTAAGCTTTAACCGTTTTGTCATCTGAGGTGATTTTTTTTTTTCAAAACATACTTTAAAAAACTATCTTTATTCATAAAAAAGTAAATTTTTTGAGGTATTTTCAAATCGGTCCTGCTCAAGTAAATCGAAATATTTTGGCGCAAGTCTTAAAATATAATAGATTTTATAATTTCAATGGAAAAACCGTACCGTTTTTGGTTGTATGGGGAATGATGCAGTCTAATGTACCATATCTAAACCTGGACAAATCTGTTGAAAAAACGGTTATCTGACAGTAAAATCAAAGATTAATTTTTAGTCTGTTTACTGGTGTGAGTAACATTTTTGCTGCGGTTGTAGTGTTCTGACATTAATTAATGCTACTTTGAAAGCCCCCAAGGTAATCCCGAAGCCATACCGGCATTTTTATGGGGAACACTAACCGCAACCCCTGTCCTAATATACGATAATAAAGCATCTGGTCAAGGTAGCCAATTTACTAATTTTTATAAATAAAACTATAATTTAAACTTTATAGAAAGAGTTCCAGAAAAGAAGTTTGTTTGTTTCTCTCTACGCATTCGTCATATACCAACTTAACGATGGTGTTAAGTATTTAACACGAACATCTTCTTCCTTTCTTTTGGCACTAAGCGATTTTGGCCGAGTCCAAAAGAGCACACCAGTCGTTTCTGTTCTATGCCAAGTGATGCCAATTGAAAATGCCAGATGAAGTCAAGTCCACATCGGAGATCCGTGAACGAGCCAGCGGTGTTGCCGTATTTTAATTCCATGTCGTTGTAAAGCTTATACAGCTCATTAGTCCATCGTCTGCCTCATTTGCCGTCGGCAACGCGCAAGGGCCCGTAAATCTTCCGCAAAATCTTTATCTCGTACACTAAAGACCGCCACGGCGGATGTACGAATGTAACTTATAGAGTGTTTGTTGGGGGTTTCGATAAATTCAGTATATCCTACAGAGAGAAACGCCTACAGTCTGAAATACTCTGCGGGAATATTTAACTAAATATTTTTAGCTTACGGGTATTTTTGCGAAGAAAGTGTTCCCCTGTCTTCTTGGATTTGGGGTCCTTGCATACTTTAATATTGTAAGCTGAATTATAAATATAACCAGATATAAGCAGATAACTCGATAATTTAAAAATGTAAAAATTTTAACTTGACAAGGTCAAGTAAAGCCCGAATTTCGACTTTCAACAGGTGGACTTTGAACTACGTAATCAGAAATCAACACGGAAATCTCAGCTCTTAAGGCGGATTCATCATTCTAGTTCAGAACTCTTGTTCCATATGGTTGTTGATGTGTTCCTCTCCTATAGATAACCTCCAGAAATCACTTCGACCAACGAGCAAACACGTACATATACGTATGTAGGTAAGTTTCTATTTCATTTTGGGATCCTGATTAATCTTCTATATCCCGGAGCTTGTGTAAATCTAATCCAATATGGATATGTACAGTTTTTTCGTCTCTTAAAAACTAACATAAAATGAATTAGACCCCTTTGGGCTTTTAAGCAGCTATATTAAAAGTTATTTTTATTGTGATTTTTGGGACTTTAGCTCCAATAAATATAAGGAGCCAATCAATTTTATATATATGTATATGTATATATCTAGTTATAAGCATACTCGTACACATTCATGTACATATACATATGTACATATATTTGAATGTACATACATTTGTTTGCATATTTCAGTACAATTCTACAATTTATTTGAGAATTTTGGTACCCAAAAAACACTCCGTTCTAATTACTTCATAGTCCGATTTGTTAACGAAAAACTTTCTGTTGCACATTGTTTGCTGCTAGTCGTTGCAGTGTCGAGAACAAACAACAAAAAAAAAATTCACAAACACTTGCGGGTTGACAAGTGTGACAAGTTGGTGGCGAATATTGTGCCAAGAAGTACTAGACATACATATATATGTATGTATGTAAGTATGTACATTAGGGTGGTCCAAAAAAAAGTAATGTCGGAATTTTAATGCTCTCACCACCTAGGATTGTTCTATATCGAAAAAAAGCATGCCGCCATTTTTTCCAAAAATATTTAGCGGTCGCTCAAAGTTTTCCATGTATTTTATATGGGGAAAAGACAACTTTTCGTAGAAATGGTATAGAATTCTTGAAAATCAATATTTTTCGATCGGAGAACTTTGTTTTTGTTTTATTTTACCATTTTTTAATACTAACGATTTTTTATTGGTCCCCCCATTGCATTTTTCGGGATTTTTGCGGACCTATAAATTAAAGTTACTATGAAAGAATGGTTAAATACACAATTAGCTATTGTTATTGGGAATCTTCGAAAAATATTGATTTTGAAGGATTCTATACCCTTTCTATGAAAAGCTGTTTTCCCCCATATAATGTACATGGAAAACTTTGAGCGCTTTGAGAGACCTCTACATATTTTTTGATTTCAAATTCCGACTTCACTTTTTCACATGCATTTTTGGACTACGCTAATGTACATACATATGCATTAGTACGTACACATAGGTGACGAAGCAATTGGCCGACAGCAGCAGGTAGATATGCAAGCAAACAGACGCTTTGTCTAATTTTATCGTTTTTGAAGTAAAGTGTTCATCTTCTGTTGCATGACGTCGCTTGTCAACGCAATGGCTGAGACAGTATGCATGTGTTTGCATTAGGCTGGATCGCGTAATAATGTTTGTCGCCACCTTCTCTGTATGAAAGTGAAAATCTGGGTCATTTATATTATATACATATTTATTATACAAACATATATGACACGAACATTTACCTTGATCGTTTTCGTTATTTGAAATTACTTACTTAAATAATGTATAAAAATTTGTTCTTCATCCTTAATATTTGAATGGTGAATAAATTTATTTGTTATTTGAAAATACTTCAAAGAATAATACAAATTTATTCTTCATTCGAAATTATTTGAATGATGAATGAAAATGTATTCTTATTTTTTTTATTAAATCATTTGACTAGAATTAAAAAAAAACTTCTTACCCAAAAATTAATATTAAAAAGTTTGAAATTTTGATGAAAATTTATTGCATTTTCCTAAATTTTGTATAAAGTTTGAAACTTTGAATAAAATAGTTTTGGATAAAGCTTGGGCAATATTTTTATTGAAAAATAAGAAATTCAACTTGAAAAACATCGTAAATATTTAAAAAAAAAAATCAACACTTGTTTGACTCAATGCACGTATGTACACCCAGCGACAAAAGATAGCACATCAACATTTTTACCAGTTTTACTACTTTTATTTTGCCTTTTTAACGTTCATTATTTTTATATAAAAGTATAGCTGTTTATCTAACAAATACCGTATAAATCTAAATTTCAGACTTTGTACAAAAATTCCACAACTTTTCATCCCAATTCCAAGCATTTTAATTTTAATTTCTAGAATAATTTTTGGTATGCAGTTTTATAGCTTATTAAATTCTAGTATAAAGTGCAAGCTTTAAGTTTCTAAAAAAAAACTCGTTGATTTTTGATATTTTTTTTGCTTTTTTCCATGTATAAAATTACTTTGTATGAAAGAAAATGCGTGGTACCGTCAGCACTTAGTCAGCAGTATTTCACTTGAATTAAAAAAAAAACGATCTATCTGTGAACTCAAAATTTTTCAAAAAATTCAGATTAATAAAATTATAGTTTAAAAGACTAAAAACCTAAAAACTCGCTTTTATGATTTCCATTCGTACTGTCAACAGGTATGTAACTTGAGAATGGAAATCGCTGCATCTTTTAGGCGCATCATACACATACATTACATAGTTACATCCAAAATGTATTTAACAAAGTGTGATTGAATTTGACATTGCTCTCAGTAGAACCATCTTATAAAGTCAAATTGAAAAAAAATTTTATGAATTTTGAATCGTTCGTTTATATTTTTTGGCATAATAGTACCTTAAAAGAGAGCCGACCTAAGTTGTCAATCACACCTTTGGTTACATCCCAAGCTAAAAAAGCAAGGTAAAAGGATTAAAATTTAGACGAAAATTCGTTGAATTTTTCTAAGTTCTGTATGAAGTTGGACTTGTAGGGTTTTAATTAAAGCATGAACCATATTTTTATAAAAAAATAACAAAAAATTTTAAGTTGAAAAACATTGCAATTGTTAAACAGAAAACACCATGCACTCACTTTTGATTACCAGTGTATGTACACTGCCGGCAAAAAATATTGGCACAGCAAATTTTTCACAATAGATGCATACATTTTTTTCTAATATTTTTCACAATGTATGCAACAATTTTCTTTTCTAATATTATTCCGCCAATTTTTTATAAAAATATGGTTCATTCTACAACAAAAAACATAAAAATATAATTCCTAAAATTTGTGCGAAACTCCCGAAATTTTAGCAAATAATCATGCAAATTTTCGACATTTTAATCCGGTTTTTTTTTAGAATTGTTTTGAGTATGCAGTTTTGCAGCCCATTAAATTCTAGTAAAAAAAAAACTGCAAGATGGGAGTTAGACAAACATCGCAATGATTTTTGAGAATTTTTTCCATATGAAATATTTTCGATTTTTTTTTGTATGGAAGAGCCTGCGTGAAAAAATTGCCGAAAATCAACAGTAATTCCTAGCTACTTAAAACTTGTATTTTGTATTACTCAAAAAAATTCTAAAAAATCTGATAAAAAAGTTGAAAATTTGCTGAATTTTCGTGAGTTTTGCACACAGTTTAGGAGTTATATTTTTATGTTCTTTGTTGTAGAATGAACCATACTTTTATAAAAATTTGGCGGAATAATATTAGTAAAGAAAATTGTTGCATACATTGTGAAAAATTTGCTGTGCCAATACTTTTTGCCGGCATTGTATCACTTTTGTTAATTTTTTTTTAAGTTTATGTCCATGCATAGGTTTTTATTCTTTTCTAGGAAAAATTACTTAATTGGCATGGAATATGGAAACTATTTTTTTTTTTATTCTGAGGTGGAGTTTTTTATGCGAGCAGATTTTTTGGCTTTAAGCTGAAAAATTAAATTTTCCATTTATTCATATATTTCAATGTATTCGCTGTGGCTCTGGACATTGTTGCTGGTAGTACCAGCATCGAAGCATCCATAAAGCCACGTTCTGATAGACGGAAAATATGTGTCGAGCGTTCTTGGCGTACAATAAATGCAACAATTAAACATTATATACATAGGTACATACGTGAGCAAATAAAGCAATTGCAGTTAAAGGAAAATTTTTTTGCAAAAATATCCATATCCATTTCGTTATTGATATCATTCGTTAACGTTCTCATCATAATCAACTTCATATACTCCTTTCTATTTGCGTAAAAAAACAACAAACATTACTTTGTGGCTTTTATTTGTTAATGCTTCAAGTTAACGGCTGTTGAATGCTTAATCTGTATTTCAATATTAATACATATCAGACGCAACTTTACCCTACCGAATTCAAACAAATTCAAATGAAAATACTCTTTAGGCAAGAGGCATTTACATACGCACATATGCATGTAGTTATGTAAATATTTAGTTACTGAAGAACACCAAAATAAAATTTTAAAAAACTAATATGTATGTATATACATATAGTACATACATACCCTGCAGAAAAAAATTACCAATTGATAAAATATGTATAACCAACTTGTAGTTAGCTTAGTTGCGGAATTTCTATAAAATATATAACTTGTAGTTAGCTACAAAAAAATGTTTTGTTTTCCTTATTGATGTTTTTTTCCAAAAATAGTTACAAGTTAGTTGACATCAAATGCAGAGGTAACCACCCCTGGCTAATTCACGGCCATCGCCATAGAAATATAGTTAGCTTTCCTCAAAGAAAATAATTAACTTCGAGTCAATTTATAGTTAGATACATTTCCCGCAGGGTAAACATTCATATCTTGGAACAAAGCAGACCCAAGAGTTCCACTAAGTTTAAAGTCAGTTTGTTAAGTTAATTTGTTAATTCGATAAACTGGCTTCAGTGTTTCATCAAATCCGCAGTCGAATATGTTATCAGTGCCGAGCATAATTATCAAACTTGTTGCTCGTAATTTATGTATATCCATATCCATATACACATTTTCATAAACATACATACAGTGACTCAAACAAATGACCACGTGTTGTTTTTTTTTTTTAATATTGGTAATATTTTTCCAGATAAATTTTTTTTTGTTATTTTTATATAAAAATATTGTCTAAGTTTTAACCAAAACCGTGTAAATCACAGTTTCAAACTTTATACAAAGTTTAGGAAAATTCAAAAAATTTTCATCAAAATGTCAACTTTTTGTTCCCAATTTTTAGAAAATTTTTGGGTATGCAGTTTTATAGCCCATACAATTTTAGTCTATTGAAGTGCAAAATTCAAACGGCAAAAAACGCGTTGACTTTTGAGAATGAAATTTAGCTCGAAAAACATTACGAATATTTGAAGAAAATCAACACGTGGTCATTTGTTTGAGTCACTCTATATGCATTTATATACGGGTTACGTCCCAAATTCTAAATGATATTGTTGCAACTTATGTTTATTTATTTATTTTTAATAATTTTCATTTAACGTATAATTGAGTGTTTTGAAGTTTACTCAAATTTAACAAAAATTAATCAAGCTTCAACAAATTTCCATCAAAATTTCAAACTTTTTAATCAGGATCTTTAGAAAATTTCCGGGTATGCAGTTTTGTAGCTGAAAGTTACTGTTGATTTTTTTTTTTAATTTTTTTTTGTGGAGGATGTTGTGCATTCCTTATAACGCATGATCAAAATCTTTTTTTTTTTATATGGGAGAAAATGCACAAGACCCTAAAAAAACCAAAACTCTAAAAAATCAACGGTAATTTTTAGCTACTTGAAACCTACATTAAGAATTGAATGGACTACAAAACTGCGAACCTGAAAAATTTCTAAAGATTCTGATATAAAGTTTGAAATTTTGATATACATTTTTTTAAGTTTGATTATTTTTGGTGAAAATTGGGAACATTCCGCCATATTGGACTTTATGTTTTTTGTTGTTTTTTTTTTGCGATTTGTAAGCTTATTCGTTTTTCGTAAATGGTTACATACTATTTTGTAGAGAATTTAATTTCCGAAATTTTTACTTTTTTCAAATATTCAGGTGTCGAAAGTTGTAGAGAATTTCATTCCCCACAACTCTTGTGCGAACATTTCACGAACTGAACGTGCCATACATAGCGAATGTAAGGGAAGCCGCGTAAAATTTACATCCACCTCACGTCAACCGGTACAGTACGATGGCAAAAATTCTATAGAACGGATTACAAAGAATAAGGTCTTAAAATTATCACGTAGACGCCCTCCTATTGAATACAGTGTGGCCCTTTGACAAATTCAACATGGCATCTAAACTAACCGTAAATTAGGTTTTGCTTTACAAATTTTTTGCCAATGGAGAACCCAACACTATAAAAGAAAAGAAAAAGTAACATCAGGTTCTTATGTTTTTGAGGTTTGTGATTACGAACTTCGAGCATGATTTTAAAAATTCATACTGTCGAATTCGTTCCGCTTGAAACGTTTTCCTCTGGGGCTCTTTTGGACGCTTATTACGAATCTGAGATGAGATTCGATTCTTACTAACATGTTACTCAGGTACATATGCTCGATTTCAACTTTTTCCATGATAAATGGTAGATCCAATATGGATCTTTATGTTATAAGCTATGTCCTGTATAGCTGGGAAAAAATCTGGCAGCACTTTTGTTTGGTAAATAGTCACTGTTCGAGACTAGGAATATAATACCATGAATATTGCAGAGAAGAGGGAGATGAAGAAACAGTCGAACACGATTTATAAAAAAAAATTAAATGACAGCACCTTGAGAAAAAGAACTGTTCTTTGAACTAAAGTACGGGTGGTCACCGTTGATATATGTAAAATAACATTAGTGATGTGCAGCTCCATTCAATCGGGCTGAAGACCATGTTTCATCTTCTACAGTAGTGTTGCTGCTATTTTTAGCAAGTTTTAGCAGCAACAGCCTCGGTCGCAGCGCAGTAAAGTTGAAAAAATGTTCACTTGTTTTCGTTTTCAATTTTTCTCACAAGTATTTAGTTTAGTTTTCTAATTTCTTTCTGCACATATTTGTTGTTATTATTTTCTTCAATTATTTTACGTTTCGCTTTGCTAAATTTCAGTTGGCCAATGTCTATAGCAAGCGGCACATTTGTATTCATGCCAAATTTCTTAGTTTCATAGTTATTCTAATGTACAGAATATGTACATACTACATGCATGTGTACACACCATAAGTAATGTATGTACATATGTTTATACATATAATATATATACGTATGTATGGTTAAATGTTTTTTATTTATGTATATACATACATACATACATATGTATTAACCTACATATTGGCACATACTATGTCCGTATGGACACACATACATACATACATACATAGGACCACAAAAGTATTACTTCACCGACAATTTTCGCACAACTTTCAGCTTTTCAGCTACTTTGGGTGGCAGCCACTTTTTCGCAGTTGCAGTAACAGAAAATTTTTGTAATTAAAATTCTAGGTGCGTGGTAAGGTAAAAATAGCATCGAACTTTTTTTTTACAAGACATGATGGTGCAAAGAATCTCTTCACTAACCACCAACTGATTTGGCATAGCCAATATGCAGTGCGAATATGTACTCACACACAAACTCATAACCGTTATTCTCACAATTCTCAATTCTAATATCCTGCTGCCCCGGTACGCTCATTTAACGTACTAGTCCTTAAACATTATTACCTGTTACCCGCTTCAATTTCGATTTAATATTGTGTAACCACTATGTATGTGTGTATGTATATATGTATGTATGTATGTATGTATGTAGGCATGTGGTCAGTTGGTCAGCCCAGACATTTCCTTTATTTTGTTGCTGTTATTTTTTTAGACTTTTTCATACAACTTTGTTCGTGCTTGTACTCGTAAACAATAACAAGGCACTGCAATAAGTAGCAAAGAAAATGAAAAGCAAATAGGTATAAAAGCCACGGTAATTTGTGCGCATATCATCACAGTAACACCTTCTCCCACTTCGACTCTCACTTCCGAACAACATACATACATACATACGTATTATGTATAGACATATTTACATACATATGTATGTTAAAATATGTACATACATACGCCACATCCAGGTCACTGCATTGCGCGAGTGCAATTTTAATCCTTGCGCTCACTGGCTATGCGCACATAAAATTGGGAAGCATTGAAAAATTCCTGACTGACTAACTCACCCACCTAACGCATCTTATTCGAATATTTTTCTACTTATTTATGTAGTAAGGATGGACCACCATATCCTTAACGACAACCACCAACCGTTGGCCAGCCAGTCAGCCGACCATTTAGTCACACGACCAGTCGGTCAGTCAGTCAGTCAGTCAGTCAGTCAGTCAGTCAGTCAGTCAGTCTGTGAGCCAGTGAGCCCATCATTTAACCACCCTCCGAAAGTGGGCTTAATTTTTCGAACTTGTACCTTCCTTCACACCACCGCAACAAAGCAAAAGGGAAAATCACTCTCCTACCCTGAAATGTATCTTTAACGGTTCTTCTTCTCGTCCGTCGTTGCGTTTTTCGAACTTCAACTTTCTTCTACTAATTTTTCTGGAGCCTGCTGACAAATTTTTCACTGCATATCCTGCAAAATTTTATGCACCAATACACTTGTATACATTTTTTTTTACTCACATTCAACACTGGTCGGTAATTTTATTAAGTTCTTATTAGTTTCCAATAAGAATTTCACAAAACAAAAAACAATCAATTCTCCACTGCGACCAACAAATTTTCCCGTCCGCGACAAAATGATGTGAAAGAAAAACTAATATTTTTCGTTCTCTGCTAATACATGACTAGCTCTCACCAGTGCTGACAAATCGCTACGCACTCAAAGGCACACAAGATGGCGCCCGGTTTTAGTTTGTGTGGAGCGCATGGTAGATGTCGCCAACGTTGGGGAGCTCTTGTCTTGACTAAAGAGGAGAACGTAAATTCAGTTTCCTTCAACGTTTACGTTCTTTTGTTTGTTTTAAATTTGTACGTTATTTTAATTTGCAAAAATTGAATTACGCTATTAGATCAGAACCGCATAGCCCACAGACTTAAAACAACATAGCTTTTGCTGATGGAAAGTGCTGGTTTTGATGAAATTTTCTGTCTCAGACCTACTAGGACTCTTATTTTTTCCTCGAGTAATTCATTTGAATCTACCTCGATCGACACAAATGTTTGTGTTTTCGCTTTTGATAGATATCCCGATTAGTACCTTTCCAATGGTATTTCATTTTTGTAATTAGGCAAAAACTAGCAAACTCGAGTTTCGATCGATTTTGCCACGCCCATAAATCATAATTTTTTTCAATTTTGAATGAAACGTGGTGGACGTAGCAGAATGCGTTGATTATACAGTTGACAGGAGACAGCACATAAATTTGGCATGGAATTGGTCGAAACCTCCAGAAAACCACTTGGCTATCCCACGATCAAAGAACAAATGCCGAAGCTGATCATGTTGTGAGAGACGAAAGAGACCGTTCAGCGTTCTTGTCAACAATTCCATTTGAGCCGCCAACATCGTTGCAGCCGGCTCTCAATCCTGCACAAACAAGCAAGGAGAGAGGTGGTTAATTACTACCACCCAAGCGGAAACAGCTGGTGGCAAGGACTGCCGTGTCACCGTTGCTGAGGAAAACAGAGTTTACAGGCAGGACTACGCCCCGAAAACTCCGTGGGCAAATAAGGCCGAAATTGAACGGGTTCAATACCGTTTGATCTAGTTCCTGCAGAGACGCGAATGTTAATTTGGTAACAGACGTAGACTAAACTTTAAATATGAAGTTGATACTTCTCAACCCTTTTGACATGCGACACAAATGGAGCATTTAAGGGAAATGAAACCCAGATCAATATATATAGGGACGAAGCTCCCTTCGCGCCTGTACTATATCCGCCTCTACGACGCCATACGGTTTTGATTCTATTAAAAAGGTTTGCCACCTTTAACAAAATTAAATTCAAATTATTTAATAAGTTAAATGAACCATAAAAAATGGGTATCAATTGAAATGGGGTTTGAAAAGAATTAATTTCTAAGATACATGTAGGGGAATTAGGTAATTAAAATATGTATCATAATATGGATGTTACATAAAGTGCTTTAAGAAGGTTTTAGCTTGAAAATATTTTGAAGAAGGTTGCCACTTGTTTGACAAGACGAATTAAATTATATTTTACACAAGTTTTATGAAATATTAAATTATGGGTTTCAAGCGAAAGAGTGTTAAAAAATTTTGGGTTTGAAAATTTAGAATAAGAGGGTTGCCACCCGTCAGAAAAGTTATGTACATAAGCAAATTACATATTTAATAAGTTAAATGAATCATTACAAGGTCGGTATCAATAGAAATGGGTTTGAAAATGCTTTATTTATAAATAAAATGTAGATGGGTTGCCAGATGTCTAAAAAGTCGAATTAAACTTAAATCATCAGTTAATTGATATAAGGTATATCGTCACTACACACGAATAAAGGCGCACTAGTGTTTTGACGGCGAGAAAAGGCGTGTAAAAAATTTTCCCGAAAAAAGATGCTTATGAAAAACTTCGGCGAAGTATGTTAAGAGTCATTGACACTGAAGTTTTTTTATGCGTCTTTATTCGTGTCTAGTGACGATATGTACATATTTATATCACGATATGAGTGTTAGAAAGAGGTTTAGGAAGGTTTTAGTCTAAAAATAATTGGGGTTGCCACCTGTTTGAAAAATCGAATTTATTTATGAAATATTGAAATATGAGTGACAAACGAAAGAGTTTTAAGAAAGCTCTAGTTTAAAAATCAAATCGATCTCAAATTTCAGTACGAAGTGACCACGATATGCAATAGTATGTACTTGTTAATGAACTAGATCACTACAAGTCTATTACATGCGCCCCATAAACCTCATAAATTGTTCATAATTATTATTATTGAAATTATAAAATCAAAAGTTGTGAAGACTAATCCTATGAGTCTAAGAAAAAATTATTTTCTACTTTTGAGTTATTTCATGTGTTATTTGATTATTTTAAAACTTAATTTTGTCTTGTATAAATGCCTAAAAAATAAAAGCAAAAATTACGAATTATTTACTGATCAAAAAAATTTCGGGTTAATTTAGGTTTTTATTTTTGTCTTAAATAAATAAGATGCAAAATAGTATCTGTCTTTCTTATTCAAAATAATCAAAATAATAAATGCCATGTTTATGGCTATGCCATAAGTTTACTAAATTTTTTAATTTTTATTATGAAATAAACAACGGTCTCTGCTTCATGCTACTTTCGCTATATAATAGTACAAGTTGATTTTATTTCCGGTCACCGGTCTTTTGAGCTAACCACAGCATTTAATCGCACACTCGCTCGATAGAACGGCAGATGGTTAAAGTTGAATCGCGTTCGAACGACTGTACCTTGGAAAAAATTTGCAAACAGATTAGTAATCATGCTATTTAAATTTAAATAAATATTAATTTCTTATTCTTCCACTTAAGATCATTTTGAAATATCTAACCTTAACTTGTTTCATTTCGTTGCCGTCAGATGTCGCTCAAGTAATCGCGATGGTTCATCATTCGAAAAGGGAAACAAAACAAATGTGCACTTTTATTCACCTCACTGGTGAATAGATTTGTTAATTCTGTCGCAGAGTGCGGTTGTGTTTTGTGAGCGGTGTCTCGCGATTTCTTCGTCGGTGATTTGGTTATTTTTTTTTTGATTATTGCTTGCCATGCGTTGCTGTTTGTTCTTTTTGTTGTTGTTGGGTTGTGCGGTTTTTTTAATTAATGCTGATTTTTTAAATTAAATTAATCATATGCTAGATATATGCTTGCCATGAAATAAAATAAAGTGCTATCGAATATGAATGGAATATGTGAGCTGTACACCAGTAAAACGTGATTTACCAACCACTAGAAACTAACAAAAAAAAAGTGCTATGGTGCCAAAATTAAAAAGAAAAAGCAATAAATAAATACATAATAAATGGGAATGTACTCCTGCAAAAAGCTGCAAAAAAAAAATTATCAACGAATTTGAAAATAAGAAAAAAGAGTGGAAGTGCTGTTAAAAGCAGGGAAAAAATTGAAAAGAGAAATAAAATTTTGGTGGTGCGTTCAATTGTCTGTTTTATGTTGTATGAATACGAAATATCGTGTTTTTGTTTGCTGATTTGCCGATTCGTTTGCTTTCCGTCTGCCGGTTCAAGTTCTTCTGCTTCTCGCCTGTTGCGTTAATTGCGTGCGTGTTTTACTATAGGCGTGTGTGTTAGTGTTGCAACGTGCATACTTATGTATGTATGTGTGTGGAGCGTGTGGCGCGACGTACATATGGAGCAAGTGTCATGCTGCATTGTGGATCGATCGTCGGCTGGAGGTAACGTGGTGGACACACAGCTTCAACAGCAGCAATAACACACATCAGTTTGCATCTTCAACAACAGCGAATAAAACCAATACGCATTTCTTTGAGTGCAAAGATCGCTGTCTAAAGTTTTCTCTTCTTTCTGTGTTGTTCTTTGCAACGGTTTAATGCTGTTTGGAGACAACAACGACGACGACGACGACGGTGGTGTCAAAGAGTGCTATTGTGACTTGCAATTACCAACTGCTCAAACGCTTTGTGGCAGTTATCACCGTTTTTGGGCTATTAACCATAAACCGGCTTATTCCTCATTCAATTGGATTCTTCAAATTCCACGAACTGATCGATCATGCGAAGATCTGCGCTCAACCGGAATCATTACTTTGTATTTGGGATCCTGGTAGGATTGGCGCTGAGTTTATACTTGCCAGAAGATGTGTGGGATCTGGTGCAGAGAGAAGAATGTCCTCAGGAGGCTGCTGAAAATAGTCTGATCGAGAAATTTGGGCAAGATTTCGAACCACATTTAAATTTAATCAGCAAACCATTGGCGGCTAAGAAACCGGTAAGTGTTAGTACGAAAATTGGGTTATAATCGGCAGCAAGTTCTCTAAGGTACCTAGTGTGATTAGTGGTTTTAAGCTGAGCTGCTGCTGTTTTCGAAATAACAAAATCATATTCGAGTGTAATTTGGGAAGTTCAAAGACCCCTCATAGAGGTCAGTTTCACAAAACCACCATGAGGGATGATCCTTGTATCACAAATCAAGGACTGGCAATTTTTCGAGCAACCCTCAAGTTTCACCTTAAGGAAAATACCATAAATGACTAACATGGGTTGTAGACTAAAATTTTGTAAAGATTACATGAACTAAAAAGTCGGGATTTTGAACAATATAGAAAACGGGTTAAACAATCTAACTTGATGCGGTGAAACACGTCACAAGGCGCCCAGGAGAAAAATTGCTCATTTGTGCATCCAAAGACGCATGGAGCATCCTCCTTCGGTGATAGTGTGGGTATCAATCAGCTCAGGAAGGCCAGAACCTCTCCATTTATTAGGTGATACTATAGGGCAAGCAAATAATAATGACACCTAGGGCTTCTTGTAAGAAAAACGCTCCGTGCTTACAACAAAGCTCCTTAAGCGACTGATATCCATTCCCCAAAGTTCATCAGGATTCTGGAAAAAATGCGACCTAAAGTGCTTGAACCTTAGGCTCGAAAAAGCAGGGCACCAGAGCAGCAGGTGTTGAGATGATTGCACCTCATCATCCGCTTTGCAGCTGGCGCAGTAAGGGTCATCGATGATATTCAGCCGCATGATATTACCGCATGCTCACCTATCACGCAATGAACAGCTAGAACTCTCACCAATAGCAAGAGATATAATTTACTTAGCCTCCAGAGCTCCCTAGCACTTCCTTCGATCCACATGTGGCCAGAAGGATTGAGCCACCTTGCATTTCAGGGTTTTCGTCCAGCGCTCGGCGAGCTGACTAAACGCCCGCCTGTCCAGAAATGGAACCCATGGGATCAGGCAACACCCAGTGTCTACCCGGGAGCACTTCCCAAGGATTCCCTGTTTTGCCAGCTCACCGGTCATGCAGTTTGGAGCAATTTCTATTTGACCCAGAACCCAAATAATAGCTTCTTGGCTCTCGGAATAGAGTAACCAATACGAAGCCTTCTCAGCCTCTGCTTGGAAAACGTTACGGTGATCCGGTAGCCTAAATTTCAAGTTGATGGAGCATTTTTCACTGAAGACACCTCCACCACTTCCCATTCAGGCTCGATACCTTTGTAAATAAGTTAACAGGCCCCGAATTCAGATACTGCACCCCTCCAAGTCCTCACTCGCTCGAGGTGGTGAAAGATGCATTTGCACCCGAACCCAAAAATCGTTACAATGCTTACCGAGCTTTAATCGAGGTACTTGAGGTGAAAAAAACAAAAAAAAATCGTTAACCCTTCTGGAAAGAAGGCGAATTTCTGAGAATCGCACAGGCTAACCTATATCCTAGAATGCAGGGAATAGGTACGGACTCCAGGACCACAAAATCGATAATTACTCTTATCACCACTCAGATATTTGCTGACCTTACCAAAGGGTGGGTTGTTGTTGTAAAGAGTTTTTACAAAATACTGCTGAAATGAGTGTCCTTTGCCGGATTTAAATCTGGGTTAGTCCGGTCGAGTAAACCCCGCTGTCGTTACCAGCTTTCTAAAGCATTTTATTCCGGCGCCAAAACACGACCCTTTAGCTGAATATCACAGAGCTGACACTTCTGAAAAAAAAGGTGGGTCTCCTACTGTCTGTCTGATCATAAATCGCTGATTTATTTCTAAAATCAAAAGGGAGTATTTTCTTCGACTGTACATATTTAAGTCCCACATAGTAAAGATATTTTCCAAGGCAAGAATTAGCTTGCAAATGAAAACATTTGGTATCCTTTACCAGCTTGAAAAATTCTTCACAGCGAGGGATCTCAGAACAAACCCGTTTCAAATGCAATGCTCTTGACAGTGCAGCAAACACGTTTAATCACGTCAAAATTTTGGGGGTAAGAATGGCGGAGCTCGGGATCTCCGCAGAACATCACCTCCACGACGGAAGCTTGTAGCTGCTGATGAAAGAGCGAAGCGATTCGTCCCACCGTGGTAATCATGTCAACAACCGTCTTCTTTGGAATCAGCCACCCGTGACATGAGATAAGCAACATTCCCGATCGAAGTAATAACATTAAGTTTCCCCTCCTCCACTAAGGGTGGTTCACGAAAAGCGAAGCTGCTGGTGTTCACACTGAACGAAACGAAGCAGAGCTTTTCTGATGGACTCGGCGACAGAGATACCGAAAAACTTACCGTCATCGAATAGCGGCAAAAATAATTTCTTAATTTTATTTAGAAGATTAGTTGTAAAATTAATTTTGCAGCAGTATCATGAAGCTCAAAAATTAAATAGAAACCTCAAAATAAAAAACTGCTTTGCTTTCATCTCCAAAACGCTTCTGGAAAAGTTTCCTGTATGAACGCTTTCATATAGCAACAGCAAGTTGAAAGCTTCATTCAGCTTTGGACGGCTTTGCTCGGCTCGGCTCCGCTTTCTGTGTGAACGTACCCTAAGGCGTTTAAAAGTGGGCATTAAATAAAACGGAGAGAAGATTCATATTTTTGGTTACTTATTCGAATAATCTAGCGTGATATGACCGCATTTCACCTCTGTTGATGTCGAGGAAGCCTAGTTTTCCTGTACCACTCCGACGCCATTACTTTGAACAGGCGCCGCCAGTGCAAAGGGAAGACATAAATGTTGATATCTGCTTTTGATCCAAAGAAAATACTTTTGGTGAGCTGCGGCAGGTAACGTTTTAGTACTTGCCATATTTGGCAAGAGTTGAGTTATCCAGCTATAGAAGCTACTGAGCCAATTGCCCAGAGGTGGACTATTCCGGGCTATATCTCGTCGGGTGTTTTATTTCCATTATGGAAATTTGCCTGCAAGTTAAGCATTGACGTAATATGAGTATCTCCAATGTTTTACAATTTAAACTGCAGCTAATACTCACTTTGTGAAATAAATCGGTATTTATCCTGGGTATTTCTGAATCTTGAAATATGTAAGACAGTAATGGACAGAGAAAGCTTTTATTCTGTGCATTTCCATACAAAATGTACAGAAAGTATAAGAAAGCTCTGTTCGCGAGCAAGCCGCTGCCTCTGGCCGGTGGTAACATATCGCTGATAGCTCAAACTCTTTAAGACTTTTATTTCAGAATGAGCCCAAACTGATGGTCTCTCTAGAAACCCAGTTAGCTGTATATAAGCGTATTTTTTCTTTATAGAAAGATCAACCACGTTCATAACCTTTTTTTTGCTTACAATCTGATTGCCCCAGTAATCGCCAAACAGGCTGATTGAGTCAGATGGCGCGAAAATGCCGCTATGTATTTGTTGATATTGAAAGATGAACACGCATAAAGCTTCAAACTAGACAAAGATAATTTCTTACACTTAAACACTATTTGCACACTTATACACTCGGCGTCCCCTATTAGTACCCAACGCGGAAGCTCAGCAGCAGTACAACAGCTATTACTCTATATTTTCAATGAATAAAAGAACTTACAAACGCCACAGTTGGGTATCTATTATTCTCGACTAATCTCATAAGCATACATTTCAAGATTGTTCTTCTTCTTATTTGGCACTACAACCGTTTGTCGGTTTAGGCCGAGACCGAAAACCTTTGCCAATTGCCTTTCTCCTTTCCGAATTTGCACCAGTGGTTCATCCTGAGTGCAGACAGATCCTTTTTCACTTGGTCTTTCCTTCCATTTTGTTCGTGCCAAAAGTACCAACAGTTATCCTTCGTTTGATCTCTAGGCTAACGTTAGCGATAGATACTAGGTAGACAAAGCCCTTCACTGCTTCAAATCAAGCGCTGGCGTCCTCAAGCTTCAGACCGATGATATCGATATCATCCGCATACGCCACCTGCATCGTTCTTTTGCGATAATCAGTGATTCAAATTCGCAGCTCTTATTACGCTTTCCAGCATCAGATTGAAAAAGTCGCCCTTGAGTCACCTTGTCTAAAAGCTCATTTGGTCTGAGACGGGGCGGAGAAGTCTTTCCGAATTTGAACGGAGCTGAAAGTTGTGCTCAAGGTCACTCTACATAGCCGTATTAGTTTTACAGGGATCCCAAATTTAGACATGGCGTCGTCGTACAGGCAGCTTCTCTTCGTGATATCAAAATCGGCTTTTAAATCGACAAAAAGTTGTTATGTGTCGGACTGCTGAGTGGAAGATGGACCTATCTCGGCAGCCAGTTCGAAAACGCCCTGTCTCACTTTTCAAGAACGCCCTATCTCAAATGGAAATATATTGAAAATGTGCTGCGAAAATGTGTTTTTGCATCGGCAGTTGGGATAGAGCGTCTTTGAACCGAATTCTGAAATAGGGCGTTCTTGAAAAGTTGTCGAGTTTTCCACTCAGCAGTCGAGTCGATATCTATTGTCTTCTCCGACATTTGACGTGTTGTGAAAGTATGGTCAATGGTGGACTAACCAAGTCTGTAGCCACACTGATATGGTCCAGCCGATTGGTTCGTGAAAGGCTTCAATCTTCCACACAGTATCGTGGACAAGACGTTGTAATCAATATTAAGGGTGCGAACAGAGTGGCCGCTTGTTGCCGAGCCGAGCCGACTGACGCTTATTGCGAGAACTTGTTCATGCGAGAAACAAGTTTGAGTGTGCATAGTGGATGCGAGAATCAGCGCTGATATTTTATCTATTATTTGTGTTTTATGTATGTTTGTATGCATTTGGGTTTGTTGTTCATTCGTGTTTGTGAAATTGAAGTGAAAAGATATGGATTCGTCAGATGATGAGTATTTAGCTTCGGCTACTGTTTTAAAGTATTTTATCAATAAAAAATCATTTGGAAAACATCCAATAAATGATAAACGAAGTGAATTTGGAGAATTTCATCACTTATATAGTGATTTAAAATAAATAAATAAAAAAATAAATAAAAAAGATTTTTTAATAACAATAATTTATTTATTAGGTTTTTCTTATGTATTTTATATTAATCGAAAAATTTTTTTTATAATTTTTATTTTATTTTTATTATGTTTTTTAATTTTTTATATGTATATTTTATTTACTTCTTTTATTACATTTTTTTTTAATTTTGTTTATGTTTTTTTTAATTTTTTTACTATTGTTATAATTTTATTTAATTTTTATTATTTATTTGAATTTTTATTTTTTTGTTTAATTTTTATTTTATTTTTTAATTTTTATTTTATTTTTAAATTTTATTATTTTTTTAATTTTTTGATTGCATGTTTTACTAACTTTTTCTTAAATTTTTGTTTTTAATTTTTTTTTATGTTTTCCAAACAAGTTGAAATCATAACAACATAACATAAACAATGTTTTCGGCGCTGAAATACGCTTTGGAACTGTTTTCTCGCATTCAATCAGCTTTGCGCTCTGACCAGCTCGGCGCCCACTATGACCTGTTCGCGCTTATTTGTACTAATTTGTATAGTACCAGTTTTCTCGCATTGGTTCTCGCAATAAGCGTCAGTCGGCTCGGCTCGGCAACAAGCGGCCACTCTGTTCGCGCCCTTAGAAGGCTTATTTCGCGTAAATTGGAGCAATCGGCGGTATTCCCCTTCTTGTGGATTGGACAAAATACACTGGGATTTCAGTCTTCGGACATCTATTCACCAAACCAAATTCTACTCACCTCGTCTTGGTCGAGTGGAGGGACGTGAGGTTATACACTGTTTCGGTTTATTCTTCATCAAACGCTCCACCTGTTTCGCCATATCTCTAGTATACTCCGGATGTCGGTTACCAGATTTCCATCTTTATCTTTTCAGGAGCAAGCCCAGGTCTTAAAACCATTTGATTTCTGCCTTATTTTCTGATAGAATTTTTTAGCCGCATTCCTACCTGCCACCATCTCAAACTTTTCGAACTCAGACCTTTCTGCCTCTCTTTTCATTCTCTTGAAGAGACGTCTCTCTTCCCTCCTTTTTCCCCGTTATCGCTCAATTGTCGCGTGAGTCGCCAGTAGCTGTGTATGCTGCGTATTTTTCTGCAGCAGCTGCTTGGCACTCTTCGCCATACCAGTGGTTTCTGCGAGGTTGGTAATAGCCAACTAACAATCTCTTCCGCAGTACGAAGAACATTGGGAGATAGATGGAATCCCACTGCTAGTTTATGGCCAGGCGGAGAGGAGTTGCATGTTTAAACAAGACTGAAAACATAAATTATTATTTATTAATTAGTCTTCGATTCATCTATTGAACGGTACAATTAGCATTTTAGTGATATGTACGCTCTTAAGAAATAAAATTTCGTATGTGACGTGAGCTACCAGTCGAAACTTCTAGAGTGACAATTTTCTCAGTATATTTATGTATTTGAAAAAGGCAACCAGCTTCACATTTATTGAGGTATAGAAGCATACAATTAATTTCTACATGCGACATTCTCGAATAAAATCGAACAGAGTTCGAGGTGGCATCTCGCGCTTGTTTCTTTGCGACTGATCCCCTGGTCATACCGGGCTAGTCACATTTTCTGCAGGGGTACTTTTGATACTGAAATAATTATTACTAGTCTATTTCACATGAAGGAGCCCAGTGCTAACTAGCTAACAAAAAAAATAATAATTTATTTTATAATACAATTTCCACACTCAAACTGTTAGGTTGGCCATTTGTGTACTTTTTTAATTTGGTCGAGGTTGTGTTTGCCTGCTGCTATGAGCATCAGTGTCACGTATAAGTCGAAATATGTATGTATGTATGTATGTACACGACACACATTGCCTTTGTATATGTAGATGTATGTATTAGGGTGTTCCAGATTTTTTCCTTTTGTCCAAAATCATTTATGTATGTATAAAGTTCGGTTGCTGTAGGATTACGGCGAACATAGGAACGAGATCTGCCTTGCTACTTCCAGATAATACCATATTTTTCGGGCACCGATCCATGCAAGATTGGTAAGAATGTAAGACCTTAATCACTCGAAACTCGCCTATGTTATAGGCTGTGAGGCTGTGATCAAGGTCTTCAGGTTGGCGACTATAGTTTGGTATGACTTTAGGAATGTCGAAAATTGCTTCATTCTCTTAGACCACGCGCCGTCAATTTTTACTGGGTCCCAGGCAATCGTAGTGTTTCGCGTAATGTGAAAGTGGGCTAGTGCGCAAGATAGATCACGTTTCTAAAAAAACTCGAGAGAATCGATTCCAGTCATACATCACTCTCCGATATTCCATGGCCTCACAATTTGAGGAGAGCAGCTACTAAATAACAACCACTGAACTAATCCGAACATTTGCAGAGTAGGGATGTTGGGAATGTGGAATTTTAGACTTCCACGGATGCGAAAATCGAGCTAGTTGAGAAAGTTGAGCATGTGCGGGTCTGGCGAGTTGAGTAAGTTGTTTGGGTCGAGTTGGTTGACCAAGTCGGGCTGGTGAGCATTACTGTGGTCTGTTCATGGGTACGGCCATTCGGGGAGTATCGTGGTGGCTGTGGTTTAACACCCAAATGCGGGTAGTACCATAATGGTTTAATGTGGTGTTGCATTGCAACCGGGTGTCGGGACCCAAAGTACGGCAGAGGTTCAGGTAGGCCTCGGGCCCTACCAAGGTCGGTTAGGGTGTCCGCCCCATACTGGCGATTGGTGCCGAAATGCTTGCATCCAGGTGCGCTTATCATCGCATTGAGTTGATACTCTGTGCTTAACAGGTACTTACGTTAAATCTTACACACAGTTATACATACGAATGTGTCGCACTACGAAGAAAGCGCTTCAGATTTTCGGGTAAACATTTCTTTGAGGACTTGGACCGCTCAGGCACCGACTTACTAGTTGGACTATCAGCGATAAGTAATTAGAGGAATATTTTCGCATAAGGCTTACCCAAGAAGAGCTGAAAAAGAGGCTTCCCTGCATGCCTTCTAGAAGGACTTCTCCTATTTACAATTCGCGCTAATGTAAAAGTTTATATTATTTAGGAATACAAATGATCTTGAATATAAATTTTAAGTTGCCGTAAAACATTGTATTTCACATGAACCTTAAGCAAATACTTAGTCTTACAGCCAATTTCGCGAAAGCAATTCAAGTGAAAAATGATTTTAATTTTTTGAATTTTATATGGAAATTGAAAGAAAAAAAAAACATTTTCCATTTAAATTGCTGGTGAAACCAACTATTAAAGTATTCGTGCAACGCGATTTCCAAAACAAAAACTTTTGTTGTTAATGTTGCAGGGTAATCGATCGATTCTGCTTGTGTACATGAAAAAAAAAAAACTTTTCTTCACATTTCTTGCACACAAACACAATCAATCGACTAGCCTACAACAACAACAATAATTTATCTTAAATTCGATCAACAACTTACTTCAAATTATAACTTTTTTTTTATTTTGCCGAACCTACGAGTCGCCATTTTACATACTTTCATAGCAAAGGTTAAATGATTTCGGGAGAGCTGTCTTTATAGACATTAGCGTCGTATGTTAGGGTGGTAGGAACTGAGATCTAGTGGGTAAGTACTAGAACGGGGTGGATTTGAGGTCAATGAACTTTGGAACATAAAAATTGTCTCCTCGAGGCAAGAACATCCAACTGTGAATGCCGAAGGTATGACGAAAAATTCAAAAAGAACAATAAAAAACAATACAAATTGCCGTGCAAAAATACTCACGGCCTAATATTCATATACATACATACATACATACGTAAACATACAGTGGCTCTCAGCGAAACTGGCCAACCCTCAACCAATTAATATTTGAATTTCATTTTGATAGAAATGTTTTAAAAAGTTCGGCTGGCTGTAACCATAAATTCATCATCATCACCATAAGCGCGCATATATTTATTTTTGAATAATATACCCAGAAACTATTTGTCAAGGCCTTCCCTTGATAAGGTATTACAGAACAGCTCCTAAGCTAGTGCAAAGCATATCTCATCATCACTACGAACAGAGTGCTTCCAAGTTATGCTGAATTTCCACTAGACATTAAATGACAACATTTTTAATGACAATGTTGGTCCCGTGCCATTACGTTCATATGGGGGTCCCTTGATTCTTCAAGGTCATCCCAAGATCAAATTCAGAAGAATTGTATTGAATTTTTAGGTTTATTCAATGAATATTTCCCTACTTGACCTTCAAATGACGTCGAACCTGACGTGATGGGGGCTAACAGACCTCGGATTCGCATTCAGCGCGTTGAATAACATTGGGATATAGAGGTTTGGTTCAATATGCAGTAATTTTCTTTTTTTTTTGTAAACCTGTGTAATGAAGGAAGTCATTGAGGTGGTAAGGCCCTCTACATTCTAGAGAAGGGCTTCCCTAATTTCTTTTTACTCCTTTTTCCTGCTGGGTATGGGTAGAGAGAATGAAGGCGATTCCCCTTACAAATTTCTTAAAAATCAGAGTAAGTAGAAAAATAGCGAATTCTTTGTGAAATCGTCAAATAGGACGTTGTTGTTTAATTTTCTATCTTTTATTTAGTTCACTAAAACTTTTTCTTAATAGCATAGGTTTTTTTTTGAAATCGGGTTCTTGGAATTTTGTGTGTTTTTGGTACTTGTAATGAAAAATAGGCAATTATTTATTTATTGAAGATAAAACTATGTAAAAATATAAAAATTATTATTAAAAATTTCGGTGACGAGTTGGCCATTTTCACTGTAAGCCACTGTAGATGTTATGGCGCATCGCCACTTGTTCTTCACCTATTTGTTTACTTTCCTCAAATCTGAATTTGAACTACATATTTCTCATTGCTGAGTGATCTGCTATTGGCGGATGTCGATGTGCCAGCGTGTTGGCAATAGATTTTTCTTGCATGTGCGATTATTTACATGTGTTGATGTATGTATATTTTGTTGGAATTAATTACTGAGTTAGGCGGCCGCTGTGGTGTGTAGTGGTTAGCAGTGCGCGCTACCATTCCGCAGCGCCTGGGTTCAAGCCCGGTTCAACACAACATAAAAACAATAAAATAAAAAACCGAAAAAAGTTTTTTCTAATAGCTGTCGCCCCTCGGCAGGCAATGGCAAACCTCCTAGTGTACCTCCCTTTTATGTGTCAACATCAAAGCGCACGCCACAAATCGGAGGAGAAGCATGGGCCAAACACTAACTTAAATATGTGTTAGCGCCAATATATTATTATTCATTATTTAGTTAAAGCATCAAATTATTAAATTGCTTACATATGTATGTAGTACATATAAATAAAATGATGAAAAAAGCACATGGCAAATTTAGAGTACACCGACACCAGCACCAACCGACTCCACCTCCACCGCCCGGAAGCTCAATGGCGGCACCTCAACCTACTGTTATCGACGCATTACTTTTCAATTGAAACGATTCATTCCGTTGATATGTACGAGTGCGAGTATCGTTAACGTTTTTTTTTTTGTTTATTTTTTTTTTTGTTGACCTTCCGCTTATCTGTCTGTCTTATTGAGCACGTCACACTTGGGTTTCCTTCTTCGCTTCATTGCAATTGAACAGATATGTACATATATACATACACCACCTTGTAAGTGTGTATAGGTTCTCTGCCAATTTCCTTTTTACTTCAATTTGCCTGTTGAACACGTTAACATTTTTCTTTTAGTTTTCGTTAGCGAACTTAATCTTTTTTATTATTTTGGTAATACATATACCTATATATATGTATGTGCATATGTTTATTTTCACACTACCTTTGCGTGCGGTAAAGATAAATAAGAATGCTAGAGTAAGTAAAATATTGCATAGGAGGGGCTACCTTTTCATTTGTTCTTTGGCTCAGTAAATTTTGCCATAAAAGCAATCGACTTGAAAAACATGGACAAACTAAACTGTTTGTGTGCATGCCTCTGTACATATGTATGTACATTTCTGGTAAATACTTATGTACATATGCGCGTCAATGTACTTTGGGAACTCGTTCAACGCTCTTATCGAGTATAGTTAATTTGTTGCTAAATATATGATCAGTATTAAAAACTATATATCTAGTATTGTAAGATTTATGGTGGATTAATA
>NW_023460780.1:0-32244 GCF_013731165.1 Rhagoletis pomonella | reverse complement strand
TAATAAGGAGTGAACATGAAAATGAAAGCTGAAACAGCATAAAAAAAGCGTACGTTACTTGCAAATTATAAAATAAATATAAATTTTAAGAATTTCAGCAACACACAAAAATAAAGCTTTCGCACGAGCGTTTGTTTGGTTTTTCAACTGTCAAAAGTTTACTCTGCATTTGGCACAGCAAAATTCAATTTATTTGTACACCATAGCAAATTGTTCCACCCCGTCTCACCACGGAGAAAAAAGTTACCGATTGGCACAGGCCCTTAGAAAAACGGTACTACGATCGAAATGTAGAATAGGTATATAGTCTGTTCCAATAGCAGTCCGGCTTATAGGATTTAGTCAGAACTTACAGGAAGTCGTTCCTATTGACATAAAACATGTAAGTGGGAACACATTTGAGAGAGTAACTGAGCAACTGTTCCTAGTCAGAAGTTACATGATTTAGTCCGGAGTTTTTTTTCCTGTAAGTTCATGAAAAGTGTCAAACGATCAGCTGATTTACATGTGCAAACAAAAACAGAAAGCGGTGAAAGCAAAGAACCTTATATTTGTTAAAAAATGGAAGTAAACAACGAAATATTTGAATGTGTATAGATTTTAATAATTATTTAGTGATATTTCAGCCAAATCAGTGTAGTACCAATGACATGTAAACAAACCGTCTGACGTTTTTACAGGAAATAGTGCTTTTTGCGTTCCTATGCACTTCTGCATCTGTTCTCCTTTTACTCTCATTTCAGAGCGTAAAATTGTAGTTTGACAGTTCCACAGGTTTTAGTCCGAAGTTCAAAGGAACAGACTAATAATCGTAAATTTCGAAGATTGATCGAAAGGAAACGGAACGCAGAATACCAAAGTTGCCAAACGGAGAAAATTTCGATTCGAGTCGAAATGCAGAATAGGGCTGATTTATTGCCGGAGAACGTTTCGATTGTTATTTTCGTGGGTTTATACATGATAAAAATATAGTAAGGTATAACCGCTGAGAGTCACTTTTAAAATTCTTGACGTTTCCAAACAATTTAATTTTTAAATTTACTCACAAACTCACACACACATTTTCATTTTTAATCTCAAGCAACAACAATTTCGAACAATTTCAACATTTTATTTTCACTTTTATATGATTTTAAAATGTTGGCAAACTTCAAAAAAAAATCATGGCCGACAAATTGAGAGAACGGTTCTACCTTGCTATGTTTTTATCATGGGTTTATATATAAAAATATATATACATATTAAAATTTTATAAAAAAAGTAAGTAAAATATACTGTGCATGATTGTAAAAGTCATCATCAGGGAACGGATTTTATGGGAATTGCCTTTTTTCTGCTAAAGAGATGTTCGATTAAGAACGACCACGATTTAGTTTTCCCTGTCCTTGGCCAGATATATGTACATAAATCTGGGTCGTCCCGGTTCGTAGATCCGACTGTCATGGGAACGGGCCAAGGTTGTTTCTCCTACGGGTTGACATCGAAAAGACAGAGTAATAAAAGTCGCAAAACTGAGCTTTCCACAGAACTCGTATTACTGTTATCAGATATTTTAAATTTTTCGCAGAGCACGTTTTTATGACCAAACGTGCCTATGTATCTACACCTTTTCAAACAATATTTCAGAAAAACACAAATGTATTTCAGAAAAACTCAAATGTATTTCAGAAAAGAGCAATGTATTTCACAAAAAGCGAAATGAAAATCAGAAAAAACACAATTTTTTTACAGAAGAGGCCAAATCAAGGCACATTAAACAGGTAGTATCAGTAGAGCAAAAACAACATTTGCGTGTATTTTGTTGTTGCTTCTGGTATCGAAAGTGTCAACAACTGTTCTAAATTTTTTCTTCTAAATCAAAGCGTGCCAAAAAAAAATTATAAAAATAAAAAATTGAAATTGGAAAAAATAAAAATTGATGCAACTTTCTTTCCTAGTAAATTTGTTTGCTTCTCGAAGCATTGATCCATCCTTTGCAAGGCCCAGTAATCAGCGGTCGTGCTGCCGAGTTGGGCGAACGTTCCAAAAGCTGCTATTCATGTATGCTGCTATGTTTTGTATGGAAAAAGGTTTCACAAGCAAATGGATTTTACAACTTATAATTTTCGTGAGAAAAAATTAAAAATATTTGACATTTTCGAGACCAAATAATTTGAAAATAAATCAAATCAGCTGCTCTACTGATACTACCTGTTCAATGTACCTTGGGCCAAATGATTTTCAGTAAAACACAAATGTACGTCAAAAAATGGCAAATGTATTTCAGAAAAATATTTTTAACTTGGAAAACCTCCGAGTGTATTTCTCACAATTCGTCGTTTGTCTTCGTAGCGTATGGACGTGTGAGAAGTTGCAGCGGAATTTTGGAAGTGTTGCTGAAGAGTGGTGGCAGTTATCAATTTATCTGGTGTTCGACGCATAATATTAGTTTGATTTTATTAAAGTTATAGTTGCTGATTAAAGTTGTTAAATACTATATAGGCACATTATTGTACACCTGAGTAGAGGTGTGTGAGCTCAAATTGTCGTTTTATATCGGGTGAGTGCTTTTTCTGTGGCTGAAAATTTTCTAAATTATAAGTAGCGGTTGTTTCATACACAAAATGGCGGACGCCTCGGCGTCGCCGAGTGATGCCATCATGGCCGGCGTGTCTTATGGACCAACGCCTGCTATTATGGGTAAAACGCAAAGACTAGAAAAAAAGGGAGACCTGCTCCAATTAATGCCAAAAAGAAGAAAGATAGTGGCATGCAAAATGCGAATTCCTTACTAGAAAACTTCTCTGATTCTAGCGATGATATTAATTTTGTGCAAAATGAGCCTGAAATTCCGCTGAGTGGCACGCTCGTGAAGCGTGGTACGTACAAGTTAGTTCAAACTAATCCCAGTGAAAATTGTGATACTGTGTCAGGTACAGTTATGACCAAAATTGTTTTTTGCGAGAGTGACGGTGAAGGTAAGGGGACTTGTGCCAGTGATGAGGGGGCGCATATGGAAATAGGCGACCAGGGCAAAATTAATGGAGATGAGGGGGTTTACTTAATTTCCGGCAATTGAAAAAATAGGACTGAAAAGAATAAGACGGGTGCGACAAATGTGAAGAGTAGTGACTGCTCTGCGTTTCCCGATGGAAATGCTGTGACTAGCCTTAGACAAGTTGTTGATGATGGTTTTCGGACTGAGCATACGGCATGGAACACAGGTGGGGTACAGGTGATGTCAAATGAGCGTGGAGTTAAAGGCGCTGTTTCCAAAAATCTGAATATAGAGTCTTCAAAAACTGGTGATAGTGCTGGTAATGATAGTGGGTACAGTCAATTATATCAAGTTGGCTATAGGGGGGAAGCTATTGTACTCATGGACACTTCCAAAAGTGTTAATTTTGAGAACAAAAGGTTGAAGAATGGACTTTTTTTATTTGATAAAATTCGGAAATTTAATTTAGAAGGGATGGACAACATCCTAGCCGTTGGAAGGTCCTTGTACAAGGTATTTTTCAACTCGATCGAAAATGCAAACAAGAGTGTTAGTAACAGCAAATTAAAAGAAATGGGTATTCGGGTATTTATACCGAGAAGTTTTATGGAGACGTATGGAGTAATACGACAAGTGCTATTGGATTTTCAAGAGGATGAGATTTTTAACAACATGCAATCCAATATAAAAGTTAAGTCCATTTCTCGCATCACGAGGCGTGATCCGGACAATAAAGATAGATTTTTACCTACATTTTCTATCAAGATTGGGTTTGAGGGTAATGCGATCCCTGAAACTATTAAGATTTTTTGCGTGAACTTTAAGGTGTGCCACTTTTTCCCCAGGGCAAAACAGTGCTTCAACTGCGGGAGGTTAGGCCACACCAAATTATCTTGTAGAGCCAAAAACCGATGTATCATTTGTGGTAAAGACGAAAGGTGTGTAGGAAAGTGTACTGGAAGTGAGACTAAATGTATTTTGTGCGGTGGGGATGATCATGTGTCTGTCAACAAGAATAAGTGCCCAAGTTGGGAAAAAGAGAAAAATGTAATTGAGATTATGACGATAAAGAAGATGTCGAAGCGCGAGGTCTATGACTCTTATGGGGATACACTATCCAATAACAGATTTTCTATTTTAGAAGATTATGGTACAAATTTTCCCGTATTAGGTGGGAATGGTGGAAATATACAAGATAATGAGGTTATAGTTAATAGGACTCTGACTAAGAAGAGGTATAATCAGGTGACAAAAATGAATGTGAGGCAGGAAAGGGTAGTAAATAGTAAAAGCAAAAGTACTGAGATAAAAGGAGGTAGTAAACCGGTTTTTGAAAATACTAAGTGGGAGAGAACATCGGAGATTGAAAAGCTGTTAAATATGTTAGTTGAAAAGTTTAATATTCAAGCTGATGAACCTATATTAAAGGTTTTGAGTCTTTTGGTTAAAGAAAATGTGAATGACAGACTTAAAGTAAGTTCAATCAATGATGGCAGTAAAGAACTTAATTGTCAGAGCCTGAAGGCGAATCGTAGCTATATTGAATATTTTATTGAGCACAACAGTATTGATATTGTTGTTCTCCAGGAAGTGTTTTCCTTGGGGGATATTAAAGAAGGTTACAAGTTAATAGACTTTAATTTAGTTATTAAGAATCGTCCCGATGGATATGGAGGAGTTGCTATAGGGGGTAGGAAGAATATAAAGTTGCAGCGTGTAGGGTTCAATACAGTACATGACATAATAGTGGTTAAAACTACAAATCTTGATAGAAATCTGTTGATTGTTTCAGCATATTTTCCGCCTGGAACGAATAGGTTTCTTTTGGATTATGAGATGAGCAAATTGTTATTGTTTTTGGATGGTAAAGAAGAGGTTCTGCTGCTTGGTGATTTTAATGCCAAAATGCGGGACTGGGGGTGTAATAAAGACGATCCTAAGGGTAGAGTGCTCAAAAATGCTACTATGAAGGCTGGGCTGGTATGTTTAAATAATGGCAGTCCGACTTTTGTGGTAAATAGGGTGACTCAGCAGGGTCTATCTGTGCTGGATCTATCTTTCACAAATATTTCTGGAGGGTTAAAATGGGAATGTAATCTGGGATATGTTGGGGGAAGCCATCATAGGCCTATTGTTATTGAAGTAGAAAATGTAGCTAAAAGGCCCAATATGTTTTTGCAAAAGAGAAAACTTGATTCTGCTCTTGCGGGTTGTGTTGTTAGTGGGGGACTGGATAGTATTGTAAATGCAGTACAAAATGAGATTAAGAATGCGTCAATTGATTTAAATTCTCTCAAAAGATCCCCTAAGGCTTGGTGGAATGAGGAGCTAAAAAAGCGTTTTAGGCTGGTTTTGGCGGCAAGGAAAAAAGCTGCTTTAACGAACTGTGTTCAGGATTTTGAAAAACTCCGACAATTAGAGGAGGTGTGGAAGAAAGAGGTAAAAGAGGCCAAAAGTAATAGTTACAAATCTAGAATAATGCAATTGAATGAATGTCCAAACTCTGGTGATGCTTGGAGATTTGTTAATCAAGTTAAAGGAGGTAGATATGGTACTAAGTGGATTAGTGAGGATAATGGTAGATATCTCACCCATCTTAAGAATCAGGTGGATCAGCAGGGTGGCAACAGTGGTTGGCGAGTATTAAGTGGACCCAGTATGGTTAATGAAAGAGATGAGGTAGTTAGTTTCTTGGTTGAGGATCTGGATGTAGTGTTAAAACGTAAAAAGAAATCTGCTGGTGGAGCTGACAAAATTACGTTTGATATGGTCAATAAACTGCCATATGAAACGAAATTATGTCTTGTGAGAGAGTTAGAATCTTGTTTCAATAGTAACATTGTAAAAGAGGAGTGGAGAACGATTAAGATTGTTCCGATTCCAAAAGCCAATAAATATTTAAGTGATTTCAGGAATTTTAGGCCGATTTCATTACTTTCCGTTGTGGTGAAATGTCTGAACATGTTAATTAAGGATAGATTGAATAATTGGGTTGAAAGTAACAATATCTTACCATGCAATAGCTTTGCGTATCGCAAAGGGAAGTCGGCCTCGATGTGCCTAAATGAATGCTTGCATTGGGCTGGTAGGCTTAAACAAGGGAAAAAGAAAGTGTTTATGTGTGTATTAGATATATCTGATGCTTATAATTGTGTTGATATCTCACTGCTGGGGGAGATTCTGGCTGGGTTTAGGGTGGAAAATAAGATTCGTAACTGGGTGGTAAATTTCTTTTCCAGGAGGGTTTTGGTTTTGGGAAAAGATAGGGTGGAGGTTTCAAATGGTCTTCCTCAAGGTAGCTGCTTATCGCCACTGTTGTTTAACCTATATACTGCAAGTTTGCACTGCTTGGGTGATGATAACATAAAAGTCTTTCAGTTTGCTGATGATTTTGCGCTATTATGTAGCGGGAACAGTTATTGTGAGGCAATTGATAGGTTAAATTTTAAGTTAAATGAAATTAGAACCATGCTTAATAGCTTAAATCTGAATATTAATGTCAGTAAAACTAAATTTCTATTAATGAATTCAACTAGTAATAAGACTTTTTCGCTTAGACTGGATGGGACGGAAGTGCAGCAGGTAAAGAGTATTAAATGGTTGGGTAGGACCATTTGTGCTAATGCGTCAATAAGTAATCATGTGGATAAGGTAAAAAGCGCTGCAAGCTCAGGCAAAAATCTGATTAAGAAGCTTACGACTATTAAGGGGGGGTTGGAACCCAAAGTGGCTATCAACTTCTATAAAGCCTTTATTAGAAGTAAAGCTGAATATGCCAACACGACTTATGCTAATGCTCCTCGAGGGTTTAATAAGAAACTGCAGGGTGTTTCAAATGATACGCTAAGGAGGTGTCTAGGGCTTCCACTAAGTTCTCCTATTCATGCGAGATTTGCATTGGCTGGTGAGCTGCCGCCTCTTTAAAGGGCGGAATGGCTTGTGGCCAAGGAATTAGGCAAGCAATGGCTTGTGAATGAAGAACTGAGGAAAGATTTGATGGGCGAGAGCTCTGTTAAATCGAGCTACAGTTTTATTTATTCCAAGTTTCGACATCTATTTAACAAAATTAATGTAAATGTTACTTTTAGTAGACATACTAATTTTCAGGTGGAGAGTTCTTCTTTGGGAAGGTCCAAGTGTGAGTTTAGTAAAGAGCAACTAAATAGCATATTCAGATATAAATTTAGCAAATGGGCTGAGGAAGGGTGTTATCTGTTGGCTACGGATGCATCAGTTGTGAATAATGTTGTAGGTTTGGCTTTTTATGACCCTCAGGAGAAAATTTCGGAAATGTTTAAGCTGGATGGGAAATATTCATCCACGTTTGGAGAGTTAGTGGCGATTAGACAAGCAGTTTGCTTTTTACTTAAAAAAAACATAAATAGGTGGGTCATAGTCACGGATAGCCTAGCGGCGGTACGGTTGATAGGAAAGAAGGCTTCTACAAATTTTATAGTTGCGTCCATTCACAATATGATTTCTAAGTCAAATTGCGTCAGTGCCATGTTGGTGTGGGTGCCTAGTCATGTAGGTATTGGAGTTAATGCAAAAGCGGATCATTTTGCAAGGGCTGCAGTTAGTGAGGGATTACCCATCGAAATGGATCTCACCTTGGGGGAGGCTGTATGTAAAATTCAAAGTGCTATTTGGACTGAGTGGGAAATGGAGTTTAGAGAAATTAGTTGTACTAAAGGTAGTTTTTTTTGCGGGTAATATCAGTGATATCAAAAGGCGTCCTTGGTTTACTGACAAAAAAATGTAATTTTGGTGTTCATGATATCAAATTAGTTAACAGGTTGATGATGGGGCACACATACGGTAGGACGTTTTTAAGCAAATTTCTAAGAGGTGTAAATGATTTATGTGATGTATGTGGAATCAGAGAGACTAGTGATCACCTTTTTTTTCAGTGTAAATTTTCAGCCGCTAGAAGCACGTATACCTTTTTTAACAATTGTAATAATTTAAAAGATTTTTTTAATAATTCTAATTTGTATCTTTTTAGTGAGCTAATACACTTTCTACACAAGGTAAAGCTGAACAAAGTCCTTTAAGGTTAATGAGATTGAAATATAAATTAATAATAATAAGTATAGTAATATATTTGTACATATAGTTATGTATATTAGAAGAGTAGAGTTTGGAAAAAAAAAAAAAAAAAAAAAAGATAAAATTTCGAGTAATTGAATTTCGTAGTTGTGATATTTATTGCAAAAGACTGTTCATCAAATGATTGTATTGCATTTGTATGGCTGTGATTCGCACCCTTGTAGTGCTTACTAAAGTACAATTCGAGTACAAATTTAAAAAAAAAATATATATATATAAATAAATTAAATTATAAGAATAATAGTAATTAAGAATGGAGTCAATGTATTCTGTTTAAAAAAAAAAAAAGTAGATTACTAATTTTTTTGGGTGTAATTCCAAATCTCTGAAGTGCCTAAATTGCTTTGTGAGGTCAGTTTAAGTTACTTAGAGTTAGTTGATTATTTTACGTTTTTACTTCTAATATTGTCATTGTGTAATTCTTTGCGTCTTAGTTTTTCTGTTTCAAGTTGTAAGCCACCACTCTTGGTCTTCGTGGGATCTTCCCTTCGCTGGACCTGCCTGTGTGGATATACGCTTACGACAAAGACGAACTAGAACTTGCTAAAGTTGTTTGGACAACCTGGCCCCTGAGGTTAATAAGATACCTGGCCAACGTTTTAATGTCTGACGACATTGCTTATTAAAAAAAAGGAGTGTATTTCTGCTTGATTTTCAGAAGAGGTGGGTTTGGGAGCAACGTAATTTGCGATTTATTGTTGTTCAGCGAAAATGCACCAACTATGCTGGACTTGAGCAAGTAGTGGGCACCCACCCTCTTGCGCCTGGGCCATACTCGTCGATGCTGAACCCCTTGAGAATGTTTGGGCTAAGGTAAATAATTATGCTAAAACTAATAAGAGCGTTCAATCAACGGATGGGCCGAGAGGGGTAAAAAGGCGACTGAAGTACATGGATCAAATAATAAAGCAAGGGAAACTACATATATCTATTGCGATTGTGCTCGTGCATCAAGCCAAAGCATCAGTCTCTTTATTTCTAAATTATAATTGATGGTAATGTCCAATATGCGCAACCACGGTTAAATACTTAGTTGGAATTTAGTTTCGAAAATAAGACACTTCTCCAACCATCTTACCTCAATAGTCCGCGACATAACACAATGTTTAGATGTGGAAGAGACTGATGCTCTGGCTTGATGAATTTCTGAACACACCCTGGGCCTATTCTGGAATACATAGAGCTTCTCTGAAATACACTTGCCCTTTTCTGAAATACATTTGAGTTTTTCTGAAATGCATTTAAATAAATAAAAATTAAAAAAATCTCCATATAAATAAGGCGCACACTAATGTACTTTCATATGCTGCATAGATGGTAAGACTGCTTTTACACAGTTCAAGTATTGAATTCAATTCTGCTCGCATGTGGAAGAGAGGGGTTGAGAAGAAAAGGGACGAGTACGCATGCGTCTGTACCGTCAAGTCGTTTCAACTTTCTTGCTTTGCTTTTGGCATTTTCGTTGCTTTTCATTTAAAGAACCAAAAACTTGAATTCAACAGAATTGAAACGTGTAAAAGCAAATAGAAAACACAAAAGCGAATGAGCAAGAATTGCTTTCAAGTACTTGAATCATGTAAATTGGGTGTAATTTTTATATGTAGAAAATAATGTCGTCCAGGTTTTTACAAAACTAATTTTTAACTAACGAAAGCAGTGTTTTGGTTGTTGTTGTTGTTGTTGTAGCGGCCACATGTTATGGTTGTTTAATATATTCGCTTACATCATAACATTTTAGCATAAATAAAAACTTGGAAGCACACTTTGAAGTCACTTATGATTGGACTTCACTTGGTGGCTGTCTCAAGTGTTCCGGCATTTCTTGTATTTCGGTTTTCGTAGCATTTAAAGCAACACCTTCGGGTAGATTACGTTCAATATACTCTAGAAAAGTGTCTAACGTTGAGCCGGTCAATTTGTGGAAATTCAGGTATCGGAAGTATGTGCGGACTTCGTATTGAACGCGATGCTTCTTATAAATGTGCACCGATTTCAGAAGAGTCAAGCGGTCATGGTGTGCCTTGCGCTCAGCCCAGCTGGAAATTTAAAAATGAACTAGCACCATGAATATACAAAATATGTACATACATAGCACATTAGAAATGTACAAATACCTACCATTTTCCCACTTCAATGTCCAAGTGATTTGCTGCCGTCGTTGTAAACCACGCATAGCTTTTCAACACCGCCGGATCAATTCCTCGTAATTCAATTTCCAGTTTACTAAATAATTTATCCTTTTCAGCAGCTATTTCATTGATAGACGCTGGTGCAATGGTTGCTAGTCCTTCACCAGTGGTGGCTGCCACATCAGTACTATACAAAGCTGTAGTCAGGCGTGACAGAGGTAGGCCAGCAGAGACGCGTTGTGTTAACAAATTTCGGACAGCCTGCGAATGTAGAAGTGTTAAATATTTACCAATTTTACTACTAAGATTAAAGAACTTACCGATATCATGTTCCTGAAAAATTTTGTTTGTGTTTTCGATAGAGGTTATGCAAGCTAAACAGCTGACATGCATTGTTGTATTTCCGTTTTTGTCGGATGCACCCAACCAGTGTTGAAGGACTTAAAAATAAAAAAGGTAGAACAACCAAATAAAAAAGCTAAAAAAAGCTATATGGTCCGAAATAAGGATAAAAATAGGCCATGCTTTGGAACACCTAAAGAATACTGACCTTTGAGCTAGAGAAAAAAAAGTGGGCGTGGTCCGCCCCCTTTTCCGGATTTTAACGGCATATTTTGTTTTTTGGTGCAAATTGACAGGGACGGCGATAGGGGGTTAAACGTGGAATTTTCAACATTTTCAAAAGCTTATATTTCAAAAACTATTGAACCGATTTTCTAAATATGGACCCTGTTGAAAAGGTTATTGAAGGGCCTTTCATTCGATATATATATCTATGTATATAATGTATACACATTGCGAGAAAAGTTAAAAAAGGAAATTATGGCATTTTTTAATATATGTTTTTCTTTAAAAAAATACGTAATTAACTATATTAACAGATATGTTTATCAGAAAGAGCACAAAAATATCGTTAATTTGATATATGACTTGTAGCAAAAAATTCTTCTGGACATCATATTTGATGAAATATATATAAAAATATAGTTTTATATGAAAAGCGCCGCAGGCGAAAATTTGGAATAAAAAATCACGCGATAGAAAATCTTACTCTCTTTAGTTTTTACGAAAATTTAATTAAAATTTAAAAAATACTAAAGAAATTGTATATACAAACCATTTTTTTAACCACCTTATTTGTTATAAGATTGAGTTGTAGAATTAAATGGATAATTAATCAAGCTACGCTATCCACAGTATTTTTGCGTAGAATTCCTTTCTGCGTAGGCGGCCTTCGGCATAGAATTCTTCTTTCTGTGTTGCCAAATAAAAGGGGCTGAAAATCTTTTGCAGAGAACATTTAACAATACTGTTGTTTTATTGCACTGCTGACAGTTGTACTTAAACCTAACTATATAATATTATACGCCAAATTAAAGGTATTTTGATGGTCTTTCCAAAAAACATATTTGTTAATTAGTTAATTACGTTTTTTTTTACGAAAAACATACTTTTTATAAAAAAAATTGTTATAATTTCGTTTTTTTTACTTTTTCTCAGAATATTACCTTTCCAACTGTGTCCATATTTTGAAAATCGGTTCAATAGTTTTCAAAATATAAGCTTTTGAAAATGTTGGAAATTCCACGTTTAGCCCCACCTAGCGTCGCCCCTGTCACAAAAAAAAAGTTTACCATTAAACTCAGCAGAAATTGGTGCACCACGTCCACGTTTTCTTTTTTCTCCAGCTCAAGGGTCGGTATTCTTTAGGTATGCCCAGGCTTTTCAACATTTCTGACATATGTTTGTACAAAGAGGTGGAACAAATATACCACCGAGCAAAAAATCATGAAAGCCTTGTGCAAACATTTTTGCGCACCACACCGTTTAATAAAACAAAAGAAGGTAAATTTATAAGAAAGGACAACTCTTTACTTTGAAAAAGTGCCGCGTCGATTTTGACCGTATCTGAAACGTTTGCAACAGGAATTAAGGCCCGTCCACATAAAACTTTGGTGTTGGCTGACTATACATGAATTCAAATGCAGCCGTCCACATAGCCAAAATTCGCCAACGCTCACGCCAACACAAACCAAAAAAATGGCCAACTCTCATCTTTTCGCGTGCGTTGCTCGTCAGCTGTTGCAAATCACGGTGCAGCGAACAAAGGTGGCGCCGTCAGTGGTACCGCTACTTTGGTTTTGCCGATTTTGACAGTTGTGGTAACTTGTAAATAAACCTTTGTTTACAAATCAACGAAAGAGAAAGTTTAATTATAAGTGAAAAATCAGTTTGAATCGTGTTAATTTGCAATTTGTGAGTGATTTTTGAGTTGAAGACTGCGTATACAATGAATACAATGAAGTGCTGTGTGTTAAATTGCGACAACCGTCAAGATGCAAGAAGCGTAGATGCAAGTGTAGCGCTGGGACGAATCGTTGCATTTTGTGTACATAGGGCACGGCAAAGCCGTTCCCGAAATGTTTCTCTATTATTTATTACCAGCATTTCCTCACAATGATTTGGTTTTTGCTCCACGCAGCCTCCATTAGCAAGTTAACTAATCAGTCCCGCAGAGACGCTGCTGCAGTTTTCTGCAGCAGCCTTAATTGCAAAGCAATGGAGGGTACTAAAACGTTTGCTGAAGCAGCCTCAATTGCAAAGCAATGAAGTGCACCACAATGTTCACTGTTCTCTAATAGATTAGGTGAAAAATGCAATATTTTCGCATTTAGCAAAATTAAAACACGTTTTTCGCAGTAAAGTGAACTGCTTTGGCTGTTTCAACTCGTTCTTCTTTTCGCTCTATTCTTTGTTTACTTGTGGTACACAAATGTCAACGCCCAGGACGGCGCAATCTTGTATTCTATCATTCTTGGTTGCAAATAAATAAAATTGTGTGAAATATTTTCTCTTTTTAATCAAGTTCGGGCAAGAAATATCGTTTTTAATCGTTTTATCGATACCTTCTTAGTATCGAAATAAAAGTACTTGTATCGAATAGATTTGAGGAATTTCCATATCTTTCGGTCATATTTTTTCTATGGAAAATAATTGCTTCGTTTTTAAGAAAAATAATTGCTTTAAGCAATGGCACCGCCAAAATCTAAAGTGGGGATATATTTTTACAAAGTGCAAGCAATGCTTTGTAGCCGTAACGTTTTGTGGGAACCTTTCAAAGGTTTAATATTTTGTCTAAGTAATCGTATTTCTACTAATGTTACTAATAATCAAATAAACATATCGATACCTCAACTGAAAATGTACTGAAAATATTTGAGATAGGGCGTTTTGAATCGGTATGTGAGATAGGGCGTTTTTGTACCGGATTCTGAAAGAGGGTGGTCTTGTAAAGTTTTCTGATATAAGGCGTTTTTCAATCAAATTCTGGAATAGGGTGCTTTTGAAAAGTTTTCTCAGATAGGGCATTTTCAAACTGGCTGCTGAGATAGGTCGATCTGCCACTCAGGTGTCGCAAAAGGTATGTCACAGATAACGCCTGAAAATTACTTTCGCTTTGTTGCATATAAAATGATGAAAAGTTATCGATATAAGTAGGTATCGATACATTCGCTTCCCTCATATAAGTAGTATCGAAATAGCGCTTTGAGTAATCTCATTTGAGTAGGTATCGATACTTTGATGGTATCGGAACGTCCCTAACAGGAATTTGTCTCCGTTTTGACCAAGGCGAATTTATACAAGGTGGTGTTACTGGCGAATTTAGATTACAACAACGAAAACCACATGTATTTTGTATGGAGGGTGTTATGTCAAATCTCAATTCGCTCCAAAATTCGTGTTTACATGAATTTTGTTTTTGCTTTTGATGTGTGTGTTGTCAAATCAGTAAAGCTGATGCCAGATAAAACCGGCTGATTGTCAAAGCGCGCAAAAAGATGGGAGTTGACCATCTTTTCGCTTCGCGCTGCCGCTTCAACGATTTATGTGGCATGCTTTGTGCATTTTCATACAATTCATCTTATCTGTCAAAGCGAATCTGTCACGTAAAGCGAAGCAAAAGTTTTATGTGACATCAGCTTAAAAGCACAAACAAAATACATGTAAGGCGAAGAAATCAGCTGATTTTACAACACCACCTTGTATAAATTCGTCTTGAACACCACCTTGTATAAATTCGCCTTGAACACAACTGAGAACAACGCGAATTTGCGTTGGGTGCAGCACGTGCGTTGTTTTGACTTTTGATTTCCACAATGGAGCACGAAGGTAGCTTTTATTTTCTTATCTTTTAATAAACCAGAAATTATTAACATTTGCTCACTTTAGATATTCCTGAACTCATTAATGAACAGGCCAGTAATTCTGCGAATAGCGATGATGACGAGGATTTCAGTGATGTTGACGAGGAAATGGAGACGGTAGCTGTGCAATGTTTGTTCTGTAAACAACAGTTATCTTCAGTGGAAATAGGTATTGAACACTTGAGTAGTTTGCATAGTATTGACTTCCATCGACTGAAATTCAAATTTCACATGGACCAGTATTCATTTCTTAAATTGATAAATTGCATACGTTGGGAGAATGTGACTGCAGAAAGAATTTTGGCAGCAAAGGAACCATTTTGGAACGACGAAAAATATTTAAAACCAAAAGAATACGAAGCATGGTTAAGCTATGGTACGTAATTATATTCACTGCATTTACAATTAAGTAAACAAATATTTACTTGATATGCTTGACATGCAAAGATTACGATGAAATGCCACTTTTGGCTGAGGCAGACTCGGAAGCAGTTAACATAAATGATGCAAGTGCAACACAATCTTTGAATGTTTTAAAAGAAAAGGTCAGAGAGTTAGAACAGTTACTAGAGCAAGCAAGTGAAGATATGACAAAAATGCGCAAAGGCTTTCAACGACTGTTGGAGAAGGAAAAATTGCCATCAATTAGCATTAAAAATGGAAAAGTAAAGGCTCTCAATTCCGTCGCAGCCCTTTCTGCTGAAGCTGACAGTGGATATTTTAGTAGTTATGCACACTTCGGCATACATCACGAAATGTTGTCGGTAAGTGATAATTCCTCCTATGAAATGAATAATAACTGAGTTTTTTTCTCCGTAATAAGGATGTCGTACGCACCACAAGTTACCGCGATGCGTTGTTTTTAAACAAACCATTTGTGAGCGGCAAAGATGTACTTGATGTGGGTTGTGGCACCTCAGTTCTTTCAATTTTCGCATCGCAGGCCGGCGCGAAAAATGTAATCGGTATAGATAACTCCGATATAATTTACAATGCCATGGATATTTTGAAGTAAGGTCCCTTCCACGTAAACTTTTCGACATCGCAGATAAACAAATTTAATTTTTAATGACTAGGCAAAATGACATCAACAATGTCACACTGGTAAAAGGACGTTTGGAGGATACAACGCTACCACAAGAAAAATTCGACATCATAATTTCAGAGTGGATGGGCTATTTCCTACTGTTCGAGGGCATGTTGGACAGCATAATTTATGCCCGGGATACACATTTACGAGAGGACGGAGTGTTACTTCCAAATCGCTGCACAATGAGCATAGTTGGTTATGGCAATGAGACCCTCTACAAGCAGCAAGTGACATTTTGGGATAATGTATATGACCTGAATATGTCAAATATGAAAAAAGAAGTATTGCATGAACCTCTTATAGACGTGGTTGATGCGCAGCACATACTTACTGAGTCAAATCTAATAGCGGATTTAAACCTGCGGAAAGTTGATTTAAATTATTCCAATTTCTCTTACCAACTCAATCTTAATTGTACAAAGAACGGAGAATTATCGGCATTTGTGGGTTATTTCGACACATATTTTGACCTTCCTGTACCAGTGATGTTTAGCACTTCGCCTAATAACAAGCCAACTCATTGGAAGCAAGTGGTATTCTTTTTGGAGCATCCACAGAAAGTGAAAGCTGGAGATATTATAATAGGAAACCTCATATGCCGTCGCAGTAGAAATAGTGCGCGATCTCTTGATATCACTATAGAGGCATTCGGAAAAAAATATTCCTATTACTTGGATTAATCTATTAGATTGGCCACTTTAAGATATGAAAAATTGCTTTTGGTAATTTAAAATAGGCAGTGTCTACACACACGCGCCTCAGTAACTTTTACCGTAGATCTACGGTGATTTTTAACCCGTAGATCCACGGTAAAAATCACCGTAGATCTACGGTAAAATTACGTGGATTATGTGTTGCCGGAGAAGTGGGGCAGAATTTTTCTGCGTACGCTGTCTACGGCAGCGCTTAGAGATGATAACCCTTACTAAAAATGCTCATTTCTGTATTGCCGGAGAAGTAGCACAGAACTTCTTTCTGGGTAGGCGGCCTTCGGCCGCGCTTAGGGGTTATAACCTTTACTACTCACAATTCTCCTTTCTGTGTTGCCGGAGAAGTGGAACAGAACTTCTTTCGGCGTATTTTTTTACCGTGGCACGTGTAAGTAGACACTCCCTTTAAAATAGCGTTCAAAAATAAATGCGTACATTGTAGATCATTAGAAATGAGATCCATTATTGCTTAGATTAGTAAATATTTTTAGAAATTATTAAATCTAAGATTCTAACAATTTTCATACCTGAGCGGACTTGTGTAGGTATTATAACGGTTGTTTGTATCAGCCTAAGAGCCCCCGTACACTGCTGACTTTATCGGATGCCGATGGGGCTTGCTTGAAATACATGAAGATGTAAGAGGTACGCACACTATACCAACTTAATCGCATCCGAAAATGCAATGGAGAGACTACGAAGTCTAACTAAGTCGGCGGCCGATAAAGTCTTTGGTGTGCTTGATGATATAAATTCTCAGTAGCCAGTTCACAACCTGGGCCCTAACATTGGTTAATAATAATAATAGATTGGTGCTTATACATATGCTAGTGTTTGGTCGAGCTTCTCCTCCGATTTGTGGTGTTCGCATTGATGTCAAACAAAGGCGAGGGATCTGCAGTTGTACGGTGACTCCGAACGGCGATTGTATTTTTATGAGCTGTTTTTCATGGCAGAAATACACTCGGAGGTTCGCCATTGCCTTTTGAAACTGGACATTTACCGCGCCTACCTCCCATATAAACTTAGTTTACAGGTAGATATACGAAAACTAGATACATCAGTAACTACCGAAGCCACTACACTCAAAACTCGCTAAAGTTATTTGCCCTTAATATAAAAAAGCAATAGAGCCATACCTAAATAAGCGCGTCAAGCGTTGGACCTGTCGGCCTCTCTTCTTCTAGCGTATATAAATTTAATGCGTCAGAGAGAGATAAAGATACAAGCGAAACGCTCACCTGCGGCTAACCCACCCGGTCGGGGACCAGCACGTCAGGCCCTACAGGCACCTCAGGCACAACCACCAGCACAGGCAGCGCGCCAGTACTCGCTCACCCCACGCGTAACCATCATAAGGCCACAATCTATCAAGCTGTTGCAGTTTAATTGCAACGGACTACAAAGTAAGATCGCTGAGATAGTCGGTTTCATGAGAAGGCATAAAATCTCAGTCGCGGCGATCCAGGAGACCAAACTCCACTCCGGCTCGAGCCTTCAGAGCCAGGACGAGTTCAACGTACTCCGAAGAGACCGCCCCCGTGGCACCGGAGGCGGCATTGCCTTCATATTGCATAACGCGGTTCAATACCGGCTCATTACCCCCCGAACTGACTCCAACGATACATTCATCGAATGTCAAGGCTTGGCCATCAAGTCGGGGGATACGGAGCTGAAGATCGTCAATGTAAACATACCACCCGCCACCAGTTGCTCAGCTGGATACCACCCTAACATAAGTGCGCTATTAGAGGGTGTGAACCGGGTAGTGCTAGGCGACTTCAATGCGCACCACGAACTCTGGCACTCCAATCTGGGCAATGACCAGCGGGGTACAATGCTCGCTGAGCAAATTGACGACTCCACGTTCTGCACTGTGAATGATGATGCCCCCACCAGGGTCGCGGGTGACTGCTATAGCTCGCCAGATATAACTATAGCAAGCGGGGGTCTGATAAACTGCATTGGATGGCAACCAGTGCTCACGCTCGCATCAGACCACCTGCCCATAGTAGTCGCCATAGACCAGCCAAGAGATTTTATGACATCCGAGAACCGGACATTCATGAACACACGGAAGGCGAACTGGGACGGTTTCACGGAATTCACAGATCGCAAATTCAATGCTCTTCCTCTACCATCATGCGCGCGCGTAGCAGAGCGCAATATCCGCAGGATCATCAACGCAGCAGCCGCTCGCTTCATACCAGCCGGCCGGATCGCCAAAATCCGCCCAGGATTCCCCACTGAAGCGGCGGGACTCGCAGACGAGCGTGATCGAATCCGCCAGGCTAATCCAGGGGATCCCCGTATAAGAGATCTCAATAGGGACATTAGAAACCTGGTCAACGAACACAAGCGGAACAAATGGAATGAGCATTTAAAATCCTGCAACCTCTCAAGCGGAGCCAGCAAACTGTGGTCCACAGTCAAGTCCCTCTCCAATCCGACGAAGCGTAGAGACAATGTCGCTCTCACCTTCGGCACCACCACTACGTCGGATCCGCGGTCGTGCGCGCGCTTCTTCAGCCGGCAATTCATTGCAAACCCAGAGAGAGACAAAACCCGCCGCAGCGTGCTATGGAAAGCACACAAACTCCGCCCCCGAGACACACCACTGTGCTTCACCATCGAAGAGACGCAGGCAGCTGTCAACCACGCCAAGTCATCGAAGGCGTTAGGCCCAGACGGAATTTCCATGCAGATGCTGAAAAAGCTAGGACCTGCGGGAGTCGAGTATATGACCGCCGCTTTCAACTTGTCACTGTCCACCCTGATCATCCCCGAGATGTGGAAAATGGGTAGGATCATTCCTCTCCTTAAGCCAGGGAAGAAGGCGGACGCAGGAGACTCGTACAGACCCATCTCCCTCCTATCCCCAGTGGCAAAAACCATGGAAGCACTACTCCTCCCCAGCCTGACGAAGCATCTGAAGCTAGCCGAACACCAACATGGATTCCGGAAAATGCACAGCACGACAACAGCATTAAACACCATTACCACACAGATTAGCGAGGGTCTGAACCAACGTCGACCCTGTGATAGGACGGTCCTAGTCGCTGTGGACCTGTCGAAGGCTTTCGACACGGTGAACCACGCGACCCTCTGCCAAGACATCCTGGACTCGTCGCTTCCAGCTCGGACGAAACGGTGGATAACCAGCTATCTGTGTGGTCGTCAGTCATCGGTCGAATTCCGAAACGCCAAGTCTAAGCCGCGTAGAATTAAACAGGGGATCCCCCAAGGCGGCGTACTCTCCCCGACACTGTTTAATCTCTACATGGCCAAACTCCCTCCGCCGCCAGCAGGAGTGAACTTGGTAAGCTACGCCGATGACTGCACAATAATGGCAACTGGCCCCAACATAGACAGACTTTGCGAACAAATAACCGACTATCTCACCGATCTTTCCAACTTCTTCTCCGCAAGGAACCTCCAAATCTCCGCCGCAAAATCCAGCGCCACACTTTTTACAACCTGGACCAAGGAGGTGGGGCTAGAACTGGACGTCTTCGTCGATGGCGCCAAAATACCGACGACCAACCACCCTAAAATTCTAGGAGTGACGTTCGATAGCCTCTTCTCCTTCTCCGCGCACGCCACAGCCACATGCAACAAACTGCGAGCCAGGAACAAAGTCCTAAAATCGCTAGCCGGCAGCACCTGGGGAGCCAACAAAGAAACCCTGCTCGCGACCTACAAGGCAATCGGCCGGTCAGTGGCTAACTACGCGGCACCAGTGTGGACGGCGGGGACAAGCGACACCCGATGGAGGAACCTCCAAACCTGCCAGAATGCAGCTCTACGTACGGCTACAGGTTGTCATCTCATGTCGTCCGAGCATCACCTACATGAAGAAAGCCAGATGCTGGCGGTGAAAGAGCACAACACCATGCTGTCGAAGCAATACCTCGTGGGCTGTCACCGAGGGAATCACCCCAACAATGCCTTGCTTCGTAACGAACCGCCCCCACGACACGTGAGACGACACCTGCATGACTGGAAAGCGGACATTGAGCCGTACGTAGACCATCCATTCGACGCAGCAACATACAGAGCGCCGCTCAACAGCCTACACAGCGATGCGGTCAGAACGAGCCTCAGTACGCGTAATGACAACATCGTCTTGGGCGGTCGACCGCCGCCCATAGACCCAGAAGAAATAGAGCTGCCGAGAGAGACCAGGTGCACCCTAGCACAACTCCGTTCTGGGTGGTGTCACCGACTCAACAGCTACCTCTCTCGGCTGAACACACAAGTGGCAAACACATGCCCTGCATGTGGGCAAGGTCCTCACGACACCCAGCACCTCTTCACGTGCACCTCCAACCCTACGACCCTGACACCAGAAGCGCTCTGGACCGCGCCTATCGACGCAGCCCGCTTTCTCGGCCTCAGGCTCACAGAGTCGGAGGATGAAGACGACGACACATTGACAAATCTGGGGGGTTGAGCACTGCTGCTACAACAACAACAACAACAACGCGCTAATTTAGGTACGGCTGATAGTCAGGTTGTGTAATTCACTTCCATGTGAATGTGATGGGCGTTTAAATTCACACGGAGGTGAATTGCAAAACCTGGACTAAAATTAAGCGCGCAACACTGCGGTTGTGATTGCAACTCGAACAAGCCCGCCCCTTCCCATATAACGGTAAATATCAGAAATACGAAAACTCCGATATTTCAATAACTTAGGACGCTAATTTACTGCAAAATAATACTTACAACAATCTCTTGACAAGAAATAATAGATTTTTAGGATATATCCCGGTAAACGCTTTATCAATTTCTACCAACTCGGTTCACTTATTGCATTAAGAACCATTTTCTCTAGTAACCTTAGAAATTCATCTGCCCTTTTAGTGCAAAGGTGGTTTGCAGAAAGTTAAAAAAAAAAAAAACGATATTTAACACGTTCATCCGGTATATAAGGTTCCGTTTCACGCGATGTTATACTCTTATACATGTTTAATCTACTTTTGTTATGCAATTAGCTCTTTGATAACATTTTGAATCTTTTGGAAAATACACATATCAGCCCCTTTGCGCAAAATTATTTTTATTTAACATCCAGTAGAAGAGTACTTGTTTGGATGCAGTTCTGCTGCGGTATTTAAACTGTTTGTATATGCAGAGTTGCGAAGCATTGCAACCATACATTCACCCCTATTCTGGTTGTGGTAAGTCATTCGCATCGACAGTCGTTCGTTGAATTATGTCGTAAATAAAACCATTAATGACAGATTTTTTAACGTTTTCAATACTTCTTCTTTTCGAAAGGATAATAGGAATACAAATTCGTGGTAGATCGGAATAGGGGAGATTGCATATTTTGAACATTTAATAAAACAATGATCACCATTTCGGAATTTTTCTTTTTTAAAACACCAATGGTAACCAAAAACAAACAAAGCATCAACTTTGCTTCTGATGCGATGATTACTCTTGCGATGCGATGATGGAAAGTATAGATTGGGCCGTATGCGTAAAATCTACGCAAATGCTTTTTCTTAAAATGTCAAACCTTTTAGTCAGTTTGTTCGAATAAATTTAAGTGAAAGGTATGAAATTTTAAGCAAAAGCAATTGCTTAGTTTTTATGCATACGGCCCATTGTCAACCGATTGCAGTTGCAATGCAATTGACGTCTTGTAAGTCATAATTTTCGTCCAACGGATATAAGAAATCATCGTTACTACATAAGAACAAACTAGTAAGAGCACTGCTTCATACCTTTCATGAATATCAGAAAATTTAAAAAATTCAAATTTTTTTATCATGATTTTACTGTAACAGATCACTGCATATGAAAATAGTGGTTTAGGGCTAAACAAAATGTGTAAATTTACAGCATACATAGAGGACTTAGATATCGACCCTTTTGCGCAAAAGCACCGTATGTACATTTTTTAAATCACTTTTTGATGCAACTTTGTTTTGCAACCCATAACGCATCACCTATTCAAATATTATAAATCCCAATTGCTATCCCAAAAATTTACTGTAAATTTTATCGTATTGACAATGAATTTTTTCTTGTGTGTGAAACTATCATATGTGCTAAGAAATTAGAATTTTGACCTTTTTACAAAACAAATATTGCGTATTAACTCAGAAAATCTAAACTTTGGTATTGATGGTGCTAGCCAAATGAGGGAAAAGTATAAAAAATATTTTCCTGTAAAACTTGGTTTTTGTAACATACGATAATTTTGCGCAATGGGTACGCTATCAACCCTCCATCTTTACCAATAAACGCGTTTTTACGACTCATAAACAAAAGCAATGCACGCTAAAGGAACAGGCAAAGAGAAAAACACTTATCAGTTACCCTATAAAATATGGGAGGAATTTTGCAAACCGTTTTTGAATACTTTAATTCCAACACACGCACAAAAACGTGCACGGGCAGTCTTTTTTGTTTCCAATTTCGTCCGAAAATTTTCAAGTAATGAATAAAATTTACCTGTTTATGATACTTTATTTGGACAGCTTTTGCTCATATATATATATGTAGTTTCTTTCAGACATCGCTGAACAGACACAGAACGTTAGCGTGATAATACAAAACAATTAAATTATTTCTACGCATACCTTTTTTACAAACATCGAAAAAACCACAAAAGCAAACTGAATCCTCTGTACCCCTGTACCCACACAATGTGAGATTGACATGTAGTAGAATTAAAAAAAAAGATATTTATATATAACTAAAAAAAACTGGCAACAAAACCAATTAGGCGTTGGCGCTTTCTAGTTCAGATGCTGGTATTTCAGGCTCTTCGTCATTATAAACATTTTCGGCCATCTGCCAGACTTGCATAATATTGTCCTCTGATACTGAACAAATTATCCAAGGTTCATTAGGATTCCAGGAAAAATCTGAAATCTTCGCTGTATGTCCACCATGTATAAATAATAGCTCTGGGGGTCCATCTTCGGCGTCTTCTGCGCTCTGCTCTTCGCCTATTTTTGATAAATCCCATACGTGCAAGCGGCGATCCGTTCCAGACGATGCCAAAATTGTTTCATTATGAGGTGACCATTGTACTTGGAAGATTTCATCCTTATGCGACTCAAAGGAATGCAACTTTAATTTCAGATTACGTAAATCCCATAAAGCTACTGTCTTATCAGCAGAACCGGTTGCCAAAATGAACTCGGAGTATGGGTTAAAACTTAAACAATTTACTTCAGCTGTGTGCGCATCCACCGTATGTGAAGGCTTCGACGTATTATTATTACGCGTGTCCCAAATCATTAGTTTTTGATCATCGGCTACAGAGCCAAAAAGAGATTCATGCAGCAAATGCCAAGCAACATCTTCCACTACAGCGGTGTGACCGGTAAATATGTTTTTTGCATCAATTACTCTGTGCTCCTTTGGAGTAGCATTTATATCCCAAAGGCAGATAGTATGGTCATCAGATGCGGATAGAAGATAACCTTTAAATAATAATTGACATTTATTTGTGGTTTATTATTCAATTTCTTCACAACTCACCATTTAGGTTCGGATTCCACGAGAGACCGTAACCTTCTTTCTGGTGTCCTCGTAAACGTAAATCCGGATGACATTCTCCCGATGGTTCTGGCTTACTAGGATGTTTCGTGTAATCAAACACAAGCACATCACTTGATGGTGTTTTAGTTGCAATGACGCATGCGTTTTGCGGCATATAACGTGCCCGATTCACTTCGCCTTCGTGATTGATCTTAATTTCGATTTCAATCTTCCCACAAACCGAACCAAATCCTCCAAACTCGCCTTTCTCGTTGTCATAGTGTGAACCATCAAACTGTGCGTCCTCACTGGGTAACTGCACGCTCGCAATTAGCAAATGATTTTGTTCATCCGAAGTATGAGTGCCCAAGATCAGACGATGTACTGAATAGTCTTTACCCTCTTGCTTAGTTACGTCCGGTAGCCACTGTGCGGTTAGCGACGGCCATTCCAAGGCGTGTGTCATTACCAGGTCATACAAAAAGGGCGTATTTTTCTTCCAAATTTTATACTCCTCATTAATGACACGCTCCTCGACAGCATCATCAAAAGACTCAGCTGCAAATAATACAATTTAGAAACGTGTAGTTTGCGATTTACTATCAAAAGACGAGTATAAACCAGCGTCTGTAATATGGAAAAAAGACGCTAAGTAGATCTTACCATTGTCACTTCTATCAACCATCTTTTCAGGAATAATATTCACACCGCTGGCTTTTGCTCAAAGGCGCCAAAACAACAAAGCAACAGCGGCGAAAGCAAAAAAGGCAGCGACGCAGACAGAGCACTCACACGGAGGTATAAAAGTCTATAACACTTTTAGTAGGCAAATCACGAAATTTGTTTATTCGAGACGTTGCTAGCAGTTTAAATTTATATTAAAATGGCTGCAAACATGGAAATATTTGTAGACAAATGGTTGCAAAAAATAAATTCACCGGCAGCAAGACGAAACGATCAGATACAAGCTGCAAAGTTTTTTAAGTGAAGTTGGCTGCATTTTTTCGCTAAAAAAGCGGCACAATTGGCGTTGCCAACCATAAATTTCTCCAAAAGAATCGGTGCTGGATAAAACAGTCGTTGCACGCGCAATATTTGTTGGGACTTGTGAGTTGAGTAGAGCCATAACGCGTTTATCCTTTAATTCTGCGTTTTTAAACATTCGGAGTCATTGCGTAAGTCATACAGTTTACAAAATTGCCTAGGTATCGCAGTATACTGTGCAAAAAAATCGCCTTTTTTGGGTGGAAGGGAAAACCCCGCAATATAAAACAAAAGGAGATAGCTATCAACTTGGAATAAAAATTTGTTAATTTCAAACCGGTCAAATATCAAGACACAATAACCACAATTACAAATTATAGTATATTTTCCCCATGGTCAAATATGGGGTTTTGCCTTGATGGTCACGTATATTACATAATCACCCCTATTGCGAGCGTAGACTAGTAGTAGATAAAGGACTCTTATTCGATTATCGCTTTTCCATGGTATTCCGAACATCGATTTCTCATTCAATAAGCGACTGTGAATCGTTTTTATCTCTCATTTTTCTACAACTGTTTGTTTGTAGGAGGACGAGCGACTATAAACTATTAACACGCATTTATTGAACGAGAAAACGACTTTAAAAATACCACGGATAATCGATTATCGACTAAGTCTTTATCTATTACTAGTTGACACTCGCAATAGGGCTGAATTATTACTAAATACAATTTTATTGGTCGGTTTAGTGTTTTCGCCAATTTTATACACAAAAAAATACATGTTGAATTGTTTGCTTGTAATATTTTATTTACAGTTTCAGGTAGAATGAATATCCCGGAAAATGTGAAGCAAGTAAAAAAATTGAATTTATAACATGGCAAAATTGTATTTTTAACTTTAGATAATGCTTAAAGTGGTCATATGAAATGAAAATTTGTTGTTTAATCCTGTACAGCACTGATACATACATATATACTTAAGATAAAACTTGAAATAAATCTTGTAGTGTCGTCTTATAAATTGTTGAAGAAAATTTTCGCAACAGCTTCAAATTATTGTACTTTTTGGCTTTCGTTTTAATGATCATTTTTTGTTATACATACTTGCTCTCAAGTAACATTTATTTCACATATTTTAAAGTCAATGTCAAATATATTTATCAAGTCGTGTCTTAGCTAATAATTTCTTAAGACTATTTCTAAATTTTCATATCATTAACATAAGCGTCCAGTTCGGCATCCAATTCAGCTGCCGTTTTCTCTGGTAGTTTGGGACGCCCACCACGTTTGGGCCCGGCAGCCCCTCTACGATTAGGTGGGCCACGGCGTACTCCACTAGTTGCTGCAATTACAAGTAAGTTAAAGCAAAAGGCCTTTGTAATTTATTCTATCATCACCTCCACGTCTGGGTGGTGGGGCTGAACCTGTTCTGCGTTTGATTGGACTACCACCAACACCTCCGCCAATGCGACCGACTCTTGTCAGAGCTGAAACGTCCGATGTGGTTAATTGAATATTCATTGGTCGGCCATCTAGGGGTACGCCATTGTATTGTTTAATAGCCTTTAGTGCATCTGAACGACGTTCGAAAACAACATCAGCAGTACCTTTAAAAAACAATGAAACAATTTAGTTAAAAGAAGTAGTACAAATAAATATAGCTCAAACAAACCCAATGAGCGTCCAGAGCGATCATAATGCACGGCTGCCTTCTTCAGCGGCCCGAATTCGGCAAACAACTCCTGAATATCCGAGTCCGATACACCATAATCCAAGTTGGAGACAAGTAACTTTGCTACTTCAGATGATCCTTTTAAAATACCACGTTTTGGCCCGTCGTACATGTCGTGTTTCCATGCGCTGTTTACATCGCCCTAGAGGAAGTAGGAGTAGTAGGTTTTGATGGAATTCTTTTTGTGATCAGTTGTTGTTGATGTTTTGTTCTGGACTTTGCGATCTAAGGAATTTTATGTTCTGGTTCGATTACGATCTCCCATAGCGTCGCTGCAGTTATACAACCTCACTCGCAAATGCGTCTTTACGTATATATGACCATTGGTCACTAACGCCTACCGAAGTGGCAGTGGCGGTCAGTAGCACAAAGTGCATTTTACGCGCCAACGAGTGAACGTAGTGGGAACCGCTGACATATCAGTCGAACGGTAAAATCAAATCAAATTAAATATGTAATTCAAAGAAAATTAAACATAATATTTCTAAGCAGAAATTTACAATACTATTAAAATAGTTATCGTTCAATTTTACGGGTTAAAGTAGTATAAAATAACTATATGGGAAATGGTTATTGATGCAATATGCTTTGAGGTATATGTTGAGCTCCTGTTGGGGCCAACGCAAACAAGAGCAACGCTATTTCCTCGCATTGAATCAGCCCTCTTCTCGAATATAATTCATTTTCCGCCATCCAAAGAGATTGTAGTTTTCAGCAAGTCCCGTTGTGCAGCCATTTTATGCAATATTGACATCTTTGTTCTGTATATTTCTCGAAAAGAAAATTCACAATGGGAAATGTATGTTGCTATTTTTTTACTCTGTTGGCCATCTTAGTTTGTTGATAAAAAATAACCAAACAGAACTAAGTTTAGCAAAATGAGGCACATGACTCCACAAATGTTTTTTTTTTTTACTGCGGAACGCTAATTTTACTTTCAATTTATGAAATCCCACGCATTGTTATCCATTTTAATTTCGATTCATTTTATTTCAATTTCTTTACCCTTGCGAATTTAGCCTTTTGTATTCCCCCGCCGCGATTACGTCCTTTTAATGTAGCGCCACCAGCGGGTCGGCGACGTCCATCAGCATTACCGCCGCCTCGAATTGGTCGTCCACCTCCACGACGAGTTATGCTAGGACCACGTCCGACAATAGGTTTTGGCTTTTGACTTTTAATAATTTCGTCCAAACTCATATCAATTTTATCAACCATGGTGATCTGTTTTTGTGTGGTGTCTATTTATAAGTTAAGCTTTCACTTTAAAGTAGCGGTTAAGCCCTCTGGGTTTCAATTAACTTTGTTAAAAATGATGAAATTTTAATTTTAATCGCGCACGATCTCCCGTTCACACCGAACCACAAAAAGAATTCACGGAAATAAAATGGCGACCATTACAGCGATGCAACCAAGCGTAGTATAGGGTTGCATTAAGTTTACCTACTGATAACATGGGCTCTACACGATCAAGCACTTGCTTCAAGTTGCAGACATAAACTTTTTTTGCAAACGTGCTAACACCATGATCCAATTCCACAAGATCTGACAAGATGAAGCAAAAGAAAAAAGTAATTTTCTGGCTGATGTTTGTAATTTCGGCGCCATGTTATTTTCTGTGCAAAGTAAACAAAGAATATGAAGACGAAGCATAAAGAAGAAATGCAAGCAATGTGGTGCATATGTTTGTGCTAACCAATTTATTATTTTTGTACGTGTTTTTTGATCCAATCCCCGCGCACTTCATTTTAATTACATTTGCACAAAAAAATTACTTAAAAGTCACTGAAATAAACCACCGACAAAATACACATAAAGAAAGAAGCAAAACAGAAATAGCAAACTTCAAAATTACGAACGTCACACACTTTTTTCTCAATTGCTATTACAAATGGCTGCTTCTCAACCGGGCAGATCGTTCTCTGCTAAATAACTTAAATATATACGTTTTCTATACCTGCAACTTTATTGGCTTTTTATTTGATTTTGACATACAATGTTTTGAACCATGATAATACCATGTTCTGACCGACATCAAAAACATGTTTTCGTTGCTAAAACTAGTTTTCGACCCAAAACTTGTGTTTTCGTCAATGTAAAATCTGTCAAACGAAAACAAGTTTTCGCTGAAAACCACTTAAAAATTCACGTTCCACTCATTCCAATCGGTGTCTGCACTAGTTTTTTCCGATTACTTATCGAAGTGGAGGTCATATTTTATCATCTTTAATACGCCATTTCGGATTTGTTGTTAATTGGCTGACCAAAATAAAATAAGCATGGAAGTAAAAGGTTGTTAATGAAAAGAAATTGAAGGAAAAGTATTTTGCATTTGTCAATGTTATTGTGGCTTGTTAACATTTTATTTTTAATGTTTTTATTGAGCTTTGTACCACGATTGTTTATTAGGAAAATTGAAAAAGCAACAAAGTCTAAGCGGTAGAAGTTATAGCACTATTAGCGGTAGAAGTTATAGCACTATTAGCAACAAGAGTTTACGGGAGTACATAGCTCAGTGGTTAACGCTTCTGACTTTGAACATCGAATTCGCAGGTTCGATCCCTGCTGAAGTCTAGAAAAAAGAAGTCTGATGAGGAGATGTGGTGATCTCCGAAATAGTGCTATAACTTTTACCGCTTAGATTTGTTGCTTTTTTAATTTTCCTAATAAACAATCGTGGTACAAAGCTCAATAAAAACATTAAAAATAAGATGTTAACAAGCCACAATAACATTGAGAAGACATAGTTTAGGAAGAGCCTGCCTGAAACTATACAAAAAAGGAAATAAGCAAATGGATGTATAGAATTGACAACAACAACCACGCTGTCGAGTTTAAATAGCGGCAAATCAGCTGCACTTGATAGTAGTTGGTTGAATAAGGAAAATAAATTAGCAACAAGAGTTTACGCGATGTACATAGCTCAGTGGTTAACGCTTCTGACTTTGAACATCGAATTCGCAGGTTCGATCCCTGCTGAAGTCTAGAAAAAAGAAGCCTGATGAGGAGATGTGGTGATCTCCGAAATAGTGCTATAACTTCTACCGCTTAAGAGCGAAATACACCACACAAGCGGTTTGACAAACCAAGCGAAATTTCCCTTTGCTTCAAGCCATTTGTGCTGTGTAGAAGGTTTGACAAACCGCTTGAGGGAAATTTGAGCAAAAATCAAAATTTTTTGATTTTCTGGCCGCCATGTTGATGTTTGATCAAACCGCTTGCGTTGTGTATAGCAAAATCGCCTCATTCGCAACGAAATTTTCACCGAGTAAGGACGTAAGAGAGGAAAATGAAAGAAAACCATAATATTTAGCATTGCGAACTGGAAGAAAACTAAAATTCTTTGCTTGAACGAGTCATGTTTGCATGGTGTATGGCGAAATGGGAAAAGTAGGTTTGAAGAATGTTTGACAAGCCGCTTGTGTGGTGTATTTCGCTCTTTAGACTTTGTTGCTTTTTCAATTTTCCAAATAAACAATCGTGGTACAAAGCTCAATAAAAACATTAAAAATGAAAAATATTTTGGTTTTGTATTTGTGCAGCAAAACTGTAAACAATGGATGTAAGAAATGTCAACGAAAACACCAACAGTCGGTGTGAACAGCCTTCAGCACACAATCCCAAGACTTGTTTTCAAGGTGTTTTCGTTGTCGGTCAGAACATTGTATAACACGTAATCATACGACCTTTTACAACAAAAAAGGGAAGTATCTCTCGAAAGAGATGATGAAAACAATTCAAGTAAGTACTCGATACTTTGCCGATACTGACTAGGTATCGATACTTTCAGTCTTTTGAGTACAAGTACTCATTAGAGTGATACCTTAGTGTTACCGATTGAACCCTACTCACAGCGAATAGAGCAAAAGACGTAAAAGCAAACTTCACAAACGTTATTTTCTTTCATTTATTTTATTTTTCATTTTAACAGTCTGGTAGCACATCCGTTTTATGTCAATACGCAAGCGGCCATTTACGCTAGTTGAAGAAACAAAATATTTAATAAATAAAATATAACTGTACATACAAAAACATAGTGAAGCAACAGTCAGCTCAGAAAGCAACGAAAACAATTTTTTTTGTTTTCGTCGCTATGCTCTTTGTCACTTTCTTCGCTTTTCGCTTCACTATGTGCTGCTACATTGAAAAATAAAGGTTTGTTTTTGTCACTATTATTCGAAAATGTCTTGTCGCTCTCTTTGTCGCGTCACTATGTTCTTTGCCTAATACATAGCGTCGTTTACTAAGCAAGTAAAATATTTTAATACTAAATATCTCAAAACCAGAAGGCTCCCGCACCTAAAAGTGGGTATATCTGAAAAGGACTCCAGCTTTCCAATGGTATCACTTTTAATCCCCGAATCGGGGGTCTCCATTTCAAAGTGTACCCTTTACTTTTCAAAGAAAAGAACATGGCGTCGAAATTACAAACGTCAACCAGAAAATTACTTTCTTCTTAGGAAATTAAGAAGTATTACACTATATTAAATATTTCTTGTGAATACATTTCTTGAATCTTTCAAAAGCTTTATTGGATTAAAATTAAATTGATTAAAAATTAAATTAATGGATTGCAATCAATGACGTTTTCTTAACATATTCATTTCACTTAAATTCATGATATTTTATTCCGCATAAATCTGCGGTTGCCAAAAATTTACTGCTGTTGGAAAATATTTCATTTCACACAGTAGATTGGCAAAACTGTCTCACCAGAGTAAACGTATTATTCACCCCACAGAACTTTGTCACCGATTCACACACGCCCTACATATGAAAAATATCTTCGTATTGAAGATAAATCTAGACTTATGGCAACACTGCTAGTCACTGCAGTCTGGTGCACTCTTCGAATAAACCTAAGGGCCTGTACGGTCGGTGTTATGTAGACGGACTTTTGATTGGCAAACAATATGGCGGCTGCCTCTGTTTGGTGTGAGGTGGTTACGTCGAGTTTGCCACAGGGTTGCATTTTCTTAATGGCTTTGTTTTGATTGGCAACCTTCGGTAGTTTGCTGCAGGGTTGCATATTAATAATGCTTTTGGTTTTACTGGCAACGTTCGACAGAAATTGTGTAGATATGCACGTAGGAAACATAAAAAAGCGTTAAAAATGGATAACGAAGTATACGGTATTATATGTATGTTAAAACAATATGCAAATAGTGTTATATTCTGGACAGAAAATCAAAGAAATGTTATAAGGTGTGGAATAAGACTCATTGAATCTTTGCTGATGCTCGGAAATATTAGACGCCCCAGATCTTGCCGCGCAGTTATATGGCGTCAAACTAGAGATTCTGAAGGATCGTATGCATTTCTTCATAGACATCTTAAAAATGAAGATTTGTGGTCATTTAAGAACTATGTCAGGATATCAGATGGACAATTCGACCAAATTTTAAATTTGATTAGGTGCGACATAGAAAAATGTGTAACAAATGCTAGAAACGCCATTTCGCCAGAGGAACAGTTAGCGGTTACGCTTCGGTATTTAGCAACCGGCGAAACTTATCGCAGTTTAGCATTTCAAACGAGACTGTCCCATTCATTCTTGGTTTATTGCATCCCAAAAGTGTGCAGAGCAATTTGGAAACGTTTAAGTCGCTTATATTTAAAGGTAATTAAAAAAAAATGTGAAGTGTTAAGTTTTCTTGAAGTCAAAGTTAAGGAGTGAGGTTAAGGAGTGAACACCAAATATAAAAACAAGTGACATAGACCTTTTAACCATCATATGTTTTAATGAAATAAAGTAAATTAAATATTAAAGTCAATTCAATAAATATTTATTAAAACG